>NC_134485.1:160469153-160649153 GCF_040206685.1 Ascaphus truei
GTTTGAAGCACGAGATCAGGAGACAGCACTCTGGTAAGTTTGATCACAAGTTTTTGTATTGAAAAAGACACATAAACCGACGTTTCGGTCCCCCTTGAGAAAGGTCCCACTGGGGTACCGAAACGTCCCTGTAGCGCTTATTAACCGTTATGGTTTATATATATATATATCTATATATATATATATAGATATATATATATATAGATATAGATATAGATCCTCTCCCCACGGCGTCAAGCTGGAAAATGAGACGACATAGGTTTTTATAGGCCTATGACGTCACATTTTGCATCAAATGGTTCTCACGGTCCTGATTGGTCTGTGAAAAGCATGTGATTTTGGATACGGCTAACACAAATGATGACGTCATTTAAAGGAAATGAAGCCAGCCAATCAGAATGGCTGTGCTTCATTTATTTTTAACATGACGTCAACAAAACCAACATGGTGCAGTCACATGGGACTACAGCCAATGAGATCAAGGAAACTAAATCGAGAGAGAGAGAGAGAGAGAGAGAGAGAGAGAGAGAGAGAGAGAGAGAGAGAGAGAGAGAGAGAGAGAGAGAGAGATTATGATGAAGCCACTCTACAAATGAATGGGTAAAGGGTGGCTTAACCCATTAATTACTTTAGCGCTTATTAACCTTATTGTTATTAAGGGGTTAAGTAACACCACAATATATTTGCTATATGGTGTGGGTGGGTTATGTATAGTTTATTAATAATTGTTATGTTTCTTGCGGGTGTGTGTATTGTTTTGGATGTGGGTATTGGGGGTAGGGGGTATTGTCCCCAAGGGACGGACGGTAGGCCTCCTGGTGTGTTGGGGGTGATGGTGGTTATGCCTCACAGGGGTGGGAAGGAGGGTGGGGTGTATTTATGTTAAAGTATTTATGTGTTTTGTAATAATTTTTTTGGGGCACCGACTTGATACTGCAGGCAACACCAATTACTATGGTTTATGTATAAAAGGGGGGTTTAGGTGTTGTTGGGGGCACAGAGCATGATTGTGTTGTGTATTGCAATGTTTATTGGGGGCCATTGTCCCCAATAAACATGCTACTGTGACTTAACCCCTTCATTGCCTTAACGGATAGCCGGTAAGGTAATGAAGCAGCATTACACTACCGACACACTTTATTAAAGTGTGTCTGGTTCCACAAGCCGGGAGATTTCCCGGCTTGCTAGTGGCCGCCCCTCGGCATGCCGTGCGTCACCGACGCGCGGTCACGCGTCATCGGGAGCCTGCGCCCCCTGCACGCGCGTCCAGGGCTCCCCGAGGGAGCCCTGGTGTCCCGCGATGTGGGGGACGGCGGCAGGGGGTTCCGGGGGACCCGGCGGACCCGGCAGCGGGAGGGAGAGCGCCCCGATCGGAGGGCGCTCTTCCACTGCTTCGGCGCGCGCCCGGCACCCTCCGGCGCGCGCCAGTTTACTGCTGCGGCCGAGAACGGGCAAATGCTCGAATAAATTCGGCCGCAGCAGTACTGTATTTTTATTATTAGTGTACATGTGCAGAGGGTCTCCGGACATGAACCGTGTTGGTTTTATGTCCGGGGACCCCTGCTTCCCGAGATACAGGCACCTTTATGAGGTGCCAGTATCTCCTATGAATGGAAATGTCCCGCGTCACGTGATCGGGCTCTCTCAATGCATACTAGATACCGGCACCTCATAACAGGGCCTGTATCTCTGGAAGCAGGGGGTCCCCGGACATAAAACCAACGCGGTTCATCTCCGGAGACCCCCTGCACATCTACAATAGTAATCCAATTGTTATGTACACATTTTTTATTTGCAGCCGAGATTTGTGCAGAGAGAAGCAGATCTCGCTCTCTGCTGACAGATCTCGCCAGTGGAGCCCTTCTCGCCAGGGCTCGCCATCTCTCTGCCGGATTCCTCTCTCAGATATGCGCACTTTCCTGCATACTGCGAGGGGATTCCGCCAAAAACATGGAGAGTTCTAAGTCTGGCGAATGGACATTCTCGCAGTTTACTTGCATAGGCCCCATTGTGTTTCTGGTCTAGGTTAGCTAAGCAGCTGGGTAGATAGGCTTAACCTTGTTTAGTTAGCTTCCCTAATGGGGATAAGCTTTTGTTTACGTTTTTGTTTTACTTAAAAGGACCGAGCACCCATTGTTTTGTTATGTTTATGGACAAATAAAACCACCAGCATATTATTTCACTAGAAGAACTGTGTTCCCTCCTCACTAACCACCTTCATCCTGCCACAAGTGGTGTCCGAAGTGAGAAGTCGAACACCCTGTAAAAGGGACGGAGCTGCACATTGCGACTGGTGAATCCTGTACGGACTGTTATTGTCATTATGGAGGACATTGTGAAGGCTCTACTACACAGCACTACTGTTCAGCAGGATCACACTGCAGCACATGAGACAAACCAGATACTTGCGGCTCAGCTTGACGTTATTGTGGAAACACAGAGGGTGTTGGTTCAATGCCTGGCCCAGATTAGATTACTATGGACTCGACCAGTGCAGCCAAGGTGCAGCCCATCCAGCGAACGTAGAAAATGGTGGCACAAGATGATGTAGAGGGTTACCTACGGTCCATTGAGCGAATTGCTTCCCGGGATAGTTGGGACCGCTCCAAAGGGGCTGGGATTATCGCACGCTTTCTACTAGGGGAAGCCCAAAAAGCATATTGTGACCTCGACGAAAAAGCCGCAGCAGATTATGACAGACTAAAAAGCTAAATCCATGCAAGGATTGGAGTGACTCCTGCAGTCTGTGCAGAAAGGTTCCATACATGGAGATACCAGGAACAGATGTAACCCAGTTCCCAGTTATAGGATTTCATCCATCTGGTGACCAAGTTGCTAAAACCAGAAGCATATAGCCCAACCTGGATCCTTGAGAAGATGGTGTTTGACCGCTTCATTCGAGCATTACCAGAGGACCTCCGACATTGGGTGGGACAAGGTGATTCCCTCACTTATGATGCCATGGTAGGTGCAGTGGAATATTTTTTAGCCACCCATGAACTGTCACGCTCCACGTTCACTCGCACAAACCAAAACCCGCGGCCCAACAAGAACAGTATAAGCCAGCGCTGGAACAAAGATCTGCGACCGGCCGCATGGTTTGAGGGAGTGGAAGAAAACCTGGATAAGGACAGAAACTCTAAATCTCTGAAATGGTTTCAAGATTAAACTGGGCCAATTGTTTGTTTTGAGTGTGGGGAGCAGGACATATTAAGGCTCACTGCCTAAGTTGTCTGAACCAATGGAGTGTGCGTATGGCTCTGTGAGGTCAGAGTTCTGTGGAGTGGCATGTGTGACCCAAGGGGATAAAAATACCCACAACTTCCTCACCACGGTGATTTTAAATGGTAAACCAATCTCCACCTTGGTAGACTCAAGGAATGATATTAACTTGGTATCAGGGAAGTTGGTTAAGCCTCTCCAGTTACACCAGGGCGAGAAGCTGCAGGTATTATGTGTGCATGGGTGTATGTTTCCGTACACCATGACTCCGATAAAAGTAAAAGTCTAGGGGCAAGTCATCCAAACTACGGCAGCAATTGTACCAAAGTTACCCCATTCCCTAGTGTTGGGCTGTAATTTTCCTGGTTTTGACACCCTGATCAGAGGACAACTCCCCTTAAACAATCCTACTCCGGATGAGGTTTTTCTGTTTACAGACCCAGAATTAGTCTCTGAAGTGTCTAAAACCCCTAAATCAAAACGAGAACGTAGGAAGGACAAAAAAAGAGATCCGCTCCCATTCCAGTTAGCACTGGTTACTACTCCTTGCAGAGGGAGAACAGAGTTAAAGTTACCCGTAGATGTAACTGGCCAAACTCTAGAAGAGGAAGGTTTTGGAAGTCTATGAGGTCAGAGTTCTGTGGAGTGGCATGTGTGACCCAAGGGGATAAAAATACCCACAACTTCCTCACCACGGTGATTTTAAATGGTAAACCAATCTCCACCTTGGTAGACTCAAGGAGTGATATTAACTTGGTATCAGGGAAGTTGGTTAAGCCTCTCCAGTTACACCAGGGCGAGAAGCTGCAGGTATTATGTGTGCATGGGTGTATGTTTCCGTACACCATGACTCCGATAAAAGTAAAAGTCTAGGGGCAAGTCATCCAAACTACGGCAGCAATTGTACCAAAGTTACCCCATTCCCTAGTGTTGGGCTGTAATTTTCCTGGTTTTGACACCCTGATCAGAGGACAACTCCCCTTAAACAATCCTACTCCGGATGAGGTTTTTCCGTTTACAGACCCAGAATTAGTCTCTGAAGTGTCTAAAACCCCTAAATCAAAACGAGAACGTAGGAAGGACAAAAAAAGAGATCCGCTCCCATTCCAGTTAGCACTGGTTACTACTCCTTGCAGAGGGAGAACAGAGTTAAAGTTACCCGTAGATGTAACTGGCCAAACTCTAGAAGAGGAAGGTTTTGGAAGTCTAGAACTTTCCCTAACTAATTTTGGTAGGGAACAGGCTAATGATACCAAGTTGAAAAATGGGTTTAGCCAAGCGGTAGAAGTTAATGGGGTCCTGGTAGAAGGGACAAACAAGGACTCCTATCCTATTTTTGTATTAAAAATGATTTGTTGTACCATGTGAGCCAAGAGGAGGGACAAGAAATAGAAAAATTGCTAGTACCCAGTTCATTAGAAAGGAAGGTCCTAGAGCTAGCACACTCTCAATTATAGGGGGTTCATCTTGGAGCAGAGAAAACACAGAAAAGAATCCTAAAAATATTTTAATGGCCAGGGACTTATAATGCAGTAAAAAGGTTCTGTGCCTCCTGCCCCTTTTGTCAGTTGACAGCCCCCCGACCAAGCTTGAGGGCCCCGTTAATTCCTATGCCTATTATTGAGATTCCATTTGAGAGGATGGCTGTGGATATAGTGGGTTTCTTGAAGAAATCTGCCAAGGGTCAGCAATGCATTCTAGTAATTCTAGATTATGCCATTTGCTATTCAGAGGTGGTGCTTTTACGGAATACTTCCTCCAAAGCTATAGATAAGGAATTGTTCCAAGTATTCTACCGACTCGGCATATCGAAGAAAAATTTGACAGATCAGGGCACCCCAATTACGTCTAAACCTATGCGAGAGTTATGCGCAGAGTTAAAAATAAAGTCCCTAAGAACCTTTGTTTACCATCCGCAAACAGACGGACTGGTAGAAAGATTTAATAAAACTCTTAAGATGTTGAGGAAGGTAGTTGGTAGCGATGGGAAGAACTGGGACACCTTGTTGCGTTATCTTTTGTTTGCTATCCGAGAAGTACCACAGGCCTCTACAGGGTTTTCCCCTTTTGAACTTCCGTATAGGAGACGCCCAAGAGGGATTCTGGATAGCCTCAAAGAAGAGTGGGAGCAACAAGCTGTTCCAGGGAAGAATGTCATCCAATTTGTAGAAGATTTAAAAGAATGCATTGCTCATGTTACTCCCATAGTCAGACAACATTTAGTAGAGGCACAGAGGGCCCAACAGAACTATTACAACAGGCATGCAACGGTTTTGCAGCTTCTGACTGGGGGATCTAGTAATGGTGCTTGTTACCACAGACGAAAGCAAGCTGTTATCACATTGGCAAGGGCCATATGAAGTTCTAGAACAGGTCGGCCAGGTGAATTATAAAATTCGAAAGCCAGATCGGTGGAAGGTAGAGCAAATCTATCACATAAATCTATTAAAATCCTGGAAGGATAGCGAGGTATGTCTGACGGTGGTAGCTAATAAATCCAGGAAAGTGGAGGATCACTCCTGAACAATATGAGGAAGCTGTAGATTTGATAAATAGGAACAGGGCGTACCAGGGAAAACTAGGGTGGTTTCCCATTATATTGTCACCAAGCCGGGAATAGCCGTTAAGATAAGACCTTATAGGATCCCAGAAGCCAGAAGAGGGGCTATTCAGTCGGAGGTAAAGAAGATGCTAGACCTAGGGGTAATAGGGGTAATTGAGGAGTCCCATAGTCAATGTTCCAGCCCTATTGTCTTGGTACCTAAGCCTGATGGGTCAATACGGTTTTCTAATGACTTTAGATAAGTCAATGAAGTCTCGAAGTTTGACGCCTATGCCCCAGGTAGACAAGTTAATTGAGAGGTTGGCGAGGGCCCGTTTTCTAACCACTTCAGATTTTATATGATACACTTGGTGCTGATAGAACTAGAAAATGTTTTATGAGTATGAATAAATAAAATCTGAGGATTCAATAATCTCTTGACAATTATTTTGATATATTAGATTGATACTGAAATTCTGCTAGCACTCATGCCCTTAGAATAACAGAATATGCAATATATATGCTGTTCAAAAATAAATGCCATGATATAACAAATCGTTTAAATTAATACATAAACATATATACATAGATCTTATGGTCAATGAGTCTGTATATATGTGTGTTTGTTGAGTCCAATCCAGACAATATATGGGTAATGCTACTTTGTTCTCCAGATCCAACTCTTGGGTCCAGATAATAACTATAGAGAAAAAAGAAAAAAGCGCCAAACCCATAGTGCAGTATATTAGGTTTAATGCGAAGAAGAAACGGTTAAAAACACAAGCGTAAGAAGATATAGGGCACATTAATGTGTGTGATGATTGTGTGATGATCCGTGGTAAAACTTCCACCGGAACAGCCGTAGTGTCCCCTTTCTCCTGCCGGGAGGTATTTTTCAGTCTGTATTGCCTTCCCACAGTGATCGGTGAGGTCCTGCTTCCTGCTTCCGCGTCATGTGCGTTCTGACTTCACCGGCTTTGCATACTCGCACCATCTATTGGGGGTTGGGTTTCAGCTGATGTGCACTCCCCGACTGGATGATGCAGACAAGCTCTGTGTGCTCCGACAGGGTTTCACAGGCCGCTCCACACAGTAATGTTATGCTGGGGAGGGGGATATGTGACAGAGTCATAGACTCTGTATATATTAGTAGGAGGTTTATTATGCCTGCTTTCCAGTATGTGAGGAGTTAACTCCACTAGTTAGACAGGCCACAGGTGATTCTAATTAAGTGAGCTCATCTGCTTTAAAAAGGGGAAAAGGAAATGCCTCTGGGGCAGCAGTCTCTTTCAGACAATGAGAGAGGAAAGAGGATAGCTGACAGACAGACACAGGCTGCTCAGATTTATACTGTCCCGAATGGAATAAAGCTCCCAGGTAAGGAGCCAAGTGGTATTACCAAATATTGTGTTTCTCGTCTAGGTTAGCTAACCAGCCGGGTAGATAGGCTTAACCTTGTTTAGTTAGCTTCCCTAATGGGGATAGGCTTTTGTTTACGTTTTTGTTTTACTTAAAGAGACCGAGCACCCATTGTTTTGTTATGTTTATGGACAAATAAAACCACCAGCATATTATTTCACTAGAAGAACTGTGTTCCCCCCTCACTAACCACGGTCCTCCTGCCAAAATACATAGACACACATACACACACTCTTACATCACTAACATTCAGGGACTATTTACAGTAAGGCCGAGGCCCCGCTGCATCAGTCAGCGCACCTGCACTGCATGCAGCTGGTGCATGGAAAGGCAAACGACGGCTACCTGTGGTCCGTAGGGAGCAGGAGGACGGGTGTGGGGTTTGAGCGGAGGGCTGCTGTGGTGGTCACCCGGGCTGCAAGAGGGTGCAGTGAGCCCCCACACATGCGCTCTGCTGCTCGCTCTCTGTGCTGCTTCCCCCCACGGTCGGTCCCTCTGTCCCCTATCCGTCTTCGGTCCCTCCCTCCCCCCCATCCCCCTCCCACCCCCCGTCCATCCCCCGTCCGTCCCCAGGTCCGTTCGTCCCTGTAACAGGGGAGTTATCCCTGTTCAGGTAATGTACCTCTAATCCAGCAGTGTAGTGGTTAACTGCTGGTAGTCAATTAACAAATACCACCTGCCTGATTAGATGGCTTAGAAAAGCCTGTCTTTTCAGACAGGAAGTGAGACTCCTTAGCTCACACCTGAGCGGAACTTGGAGACAAACAGTCTTGAGCCCTGCCAGAAGAAACAGCAGAGCTGCTTTCAAGACACAGGGGAAACTTCTAAACCTGAATGCTGACATACCCTGAGGAAAAAGGAGCTGAACCAGGGACAGAGAAGATTTTCCCTCCAAACCACAAGGAACAGATTAGACTTTCATTTATGAGACTTCTTATATCTGCTTAATTCATGCTATATGTTTGGGGATGGGAGACATGCTTATCTAAGGGAGTTGTGAACTGCATAGTATTTCACTAGAAATACTCCCAAGTGAATAGAAGCTTTGTTTACCCTGTAGACGGACATTCACAGAGGTACACAATTGGAGGCTTTTATAAGGTGAAATTATAATAGGCTTTATTGTGCCTTTTCCTTTTTCATCAGGAAATCATCCAAACACAGGGGGGGGGGGGGGAACAAAGCTTCTATTCACTTGGGAGTTTTTCTAGTGATAATGCCATGCAATTAATTCACAACTCCCTAAGTCAAGCATGTCTCGCAGCCCCAAAACATATAGCATGAAATAAGCAGATATAAGCAGTCTCTTAATAATGAAAGTCTTATCTGTTCATTGGAGGGAAAATCTTCTCTGGTTCAGCTCCCTTCCCTCAGGGTGTGTCAGCATTCAGGTTCAGAAGTTTTCCCTGTGTCTTGTAAGCAGCTCTGCTGTTTTTTCTGGCAGGTCTCAAGACTGTTATGAGAGTCAAAGACAATCTCTGCTCTCTCTCCCAAGTTCAGCTCTCAGTCACAGCTAAGGAGTTACTTCCTGTCTCAAAGGGAGGCTTTTTCTACCACCTCTAATCAGGCAGGTGGTGTTAGTTAATTTGCTACCAGCAGTTAACCACCACACTGCTGGATTAGAGGCACATTTGTGAACAGGGATAAGTCCCCTGTTACATACCTCCCCTGTTTGTGGGAAGCTCGGGCTTACCACGGCCAAAGTCCATCCTTCCACTCTCATTCGAGATCTTTCTGTGACTTGAATGAGAGTGGATGGAGGAAGAGAACCCTCTGTCCCGCTGGGATTGGAGCCCTTTCTCCAGTTTATTTTTGTCTCCTCCCGAAGGTGCTTGAGATCAGCACTCCTCAGTCGCTCGAGGAGGACTTTTTCCACGTAAAGTCTTTTTATCATGTGCGCTGTCATGAGATTTCTGTTGCGTCGGGCACTCCTCTTTTTGTAGACAAAGTGTATGGCAACAGTTGTAGAGCAGTTAGGACTAGCCCTTAGAGTTTTCTGCTCTTGAAGCTGTCTTTCTGCAGTTTCTCCACACCACGGAGTCGCCAGTTCAGCTTCTTTGGGACTGAGTTGCACCTCCACCTCCTTTTCCAGAGAACGTCCTATTTTTTCAGCTTCCTCAGCTAAGGATTTTTCTGGCTTTGATTCTGCACTCCTACCTCTGTTTCTTGCCTGTTGGGCAGCTGTAGGTTTGGCTAGTGCATTCTTAGGTGGCTCAAACTTCGTAATTTTGTTTTGAAGTTGCATGGAGTCCCCAACTCTCACTGTACCGTTGTCCTCATGGGCATTAGTTACTGTGGGATACTGAAGCTTGGGCAGAGCCAATACCTTTTTCCGTATTGGAGGAATCTGTAAGTTACTGGCCTGCAGAGTCTCAACCGGTTTGAGTGCGTCTTGCAAGTCTCTTCTTAGGGAATCTATCTGCGCACTTTGCTTCCTCTGAGTCTGTATCAGAGTCTCCTTCATATTCTGGAGCTCTGTAATTTTTGTCGTCAAGGTTGCCGCTGCGTCTGTTTTCTCCTTGGTGTACTGACTCAAGGGAATGGAACAGTCTCTCTGTCTCTCCCGGTCTTGCTCCAGTTTCTGAGCCTTCTCACGCTCCCTCTCATACAGAGTCACCTGGTATCGAAGCTCCGCTTCCAATAATGCTCTGAAGACATGCAGCATGGCCTTTAGCTCCTCATTCTGCTCTGTGGGGACGTACTGGGTATTCAGACGTTCCTGCAGCGCTTGTACCTCTTTAGCAGCCTGCAGTTTTTCTTCCTGTAGCGTTTGCTGCTTCTCCTCAGCATACTGGAGGTGTGTACACAGACCTTGCAGTTGGTTCTGCAGTCGGTGCTCTGCTTCAAACTTTTCCTTGACTTCTTCTGTCAACTGAAAATTTTCTTCTTTCAGTTTTAACTTTTCTCTTTTTAATCTTGCATTTTCTCTTTTTTCAGTCTCTATATTCTTCAGGGCTTCTTTGCAGTCCTCCTTCCATTTACGCACATCTGCTTTGAGAATGACACTCTCCTGGCGTGAGACTTCCTTCTCTAGGTTGAGGGTCTGAAGCTCCATCTGAGAGACTTTGAGATCTGTATCAAGATTACCAATAGTTTCTTTAGCAATGTCCAGCTCCTCAGTGAGACTGTGTAGTTCCTTTCTGGAAACTTCCAGGTCTGTGCGGCAGCTGTTGGTCTCATGATGTGAGGCATCAAGCTCTATACGAAGAGTGTGAACCTCTTGCTGGAAGACTGTCATCTGCTTCAGTGCCTCCTCATACTTCCGCTTTAGCGTAGCCACCATTTTATCTGATTGGCTCTGCTTTCATCCATGGAGGAAATAGTAGCCTTTGCAGTATCTAGCTCAGTCTTGAGATCCTCCAATTCGGTCTTGGCCGCAGAGTAAATTGCGAGCACAGTCTTCTGTAGCTCAGCATTATTTTATCTCTCCCTTTCCAATTCTTCACAGAGCAGATCACAGTCATGCCTGGCAATTTTCAGGGCGTCTTCAGGGCTGGCAAGGGATCGTCACTCACTGGTTCCGGCTCTGCTTCCCTGGGATGACTGGTTGAGGGTTCCTCACTGTTGGCACCGGACAGACACTTCTTTGGGGTACACGACTTCTGCCTTGGGAACTCTGGATATTCGGTTAACCGCGGGACGAATTCTCCATTTTCTCTAGGCCGCAGGGCAACGCGGTCCCCCTTTTCCTCCACAGGATCTGCGGTGATTTGGATGACACCGTCCCTTCAGGGATATTGGGGTCTCCATCTTCATTTGAAATTTTAGCGGCTTCATTATATACGCCAGGCTTTTCTTGCAGTTGCTTTAGCTGACAGAAATATTGGGTGATCTGCTGCTCCCGCTCTGTCTCCTGCTGATCATATTCGTCAAAGGGAGCGTTTTTTTCTGTTCGTGCCGAGTTCAGGCACCCCCACCATTCTTGGGGTGTTTTGTGGGTGTGACTCGGTTTGGGTTCCCCGTAAGAGATGTCTTCCTCTTTATTGGACTGGAAGGGCCACTCTTCCGTGGGGTAGGGTTCATTACAGGAACGCTGCAACTTGTCCTCCATTTTTAGGCTATCAGGTGTAATTTTCTTCCTAACCTCAGGAGGCACTATTACAGCTGTTGCCACTGTATTTGCTAGAACCCCCAATTGTGGTAGTCCTACAGATGGGCATATTTTGCTTGTAGAGGTCGTAGCTCTCACAGGCATCTCTGTAGACTTTTCTTTCTTGGGAATTTTTTTTTTTCAATATTAGCAGTGCTGTGCATGCATTTTCTCTTATCAGTTATACAAGATGTGCAGTTGCTAGGTAAAAAAGTCTATTTGCGCTACACCATTTACTTGCTAGGTGCAATCTCTCCACTTCAGCAACAGAATTTGGTTTTCTGCCTGAGTTCAGTAATTTTCAGTCTCATCTTTGGGTATTATGGCATTCACACTTCACACTTTGGGTGTCTGTTTTTGCTGCCAAGATATATATAGGCAGACTTTTTTACTTTCCGGAAAAAAACATTCTTTTATTCCCAGCAGGGTGACTCAACACTCAGCATTTGTTTGCTAAAAATTCCCCTGCTTCAGCACAGTCTTGTATCAATTTCCACACTTTTCTGCATATACTCCATTCACAGCTGGTAGCCCTATGCGGTGTGGCAACCTTTATTTGCAAAATCAGTACCGCTCGTGGGTCACCATCTGTATTCACTGCTTCAGCGAAACTTTTGAAAACAACAAACACCTATCCCTTTATAAGGGCTGACTCACTTCTTGAACCCTGACTATGGCTGGAAGGCAAAACCCCTATTTCAATGACCATATTACACTTTGTGATAGGCAAAATAAGGTTTAGCTACTTCAGCAGTCTCTTCTGGGTTTTTGTAAGTTTCAGTGCAGTGTGTATCCCTTTAACTCTGATCTCTGCTGCATGAGGGTTTTTTTTTTTTTCAGACTGTTTGTAGGCCAAAAAGCATAACAAAAAAATTCACATAAAAATCTCCGGTCCTTTTTAACTTCAAAGACACCTCTTGTCCCACCTCGGACACCAAATGTAGACGGACGTTCACAGAGGTACACAATTGGAGGCTTTTACAATGGCGACCAACTTTATTCGAACTCGGCTAGTTCCGCGAATTTCAGAATATTCCGGTGAAATGCAGTTTAGTATCGTTTTCTCCCGGAGTGTATTGCGTTATTTCGCGCCCGTGATTTAAGCATTTTATTCCCGCTGGCTGCAATACTGCAATGCCGGGTAAAAACGCATGGGGGCGTTTGCGAGCTGTTGTCTTTGAAGTCTAATACCTTCGCGGTTCAACCTACAGTACACAGCCTGTGCGTGCGCACACAGAAATAGTAAAATTGCATATTTAATTTTATTTTAAAGTACAGTACTGTACATGCTCGGACCCTGTTGGGGTGAAGTGAGGGGGTTCCTAACATATGGGGGAAAATGAATTTTAATTCTATGGTGAGTACTGTCTCGTTGCCGTATTATTTTGGTGGGGCTGGCTGGGTACTTCTTTAGGGGGCTGACCATTACTGTACATTAAAACTTTTCATTTTGTTTTTCCTCAGAAAAGAAAACGGCTAATGGGGGGATTTCGATGGATAATATTGTACTGTATGCTGATGTTTTCCGGCCGTACAGTATACTGTGTAATAAACCCGAATAAATAAAACTAAGCATTTATTCTACATGTTCAGTATCGTTTCATTATGTGTCTTCCACAGTATACTGTACAGTGGTATACGGTGCCTAACATCTATGGGCAAAAAGAATTTTATTTCTAGGTGCCCTAGAACAGAAGTTCCCACGCCAATTGCCCGTGAACTTGACCGCGGCCCTAAGTAGTTCCCACGTCAATTGCGCGAATATAATGTAAAATAACCCATTCTGTGGGTCTGAGCGGGTTGAAATTTACCTGGTCCTCATGCGGGAGGACCCTTGCCATAGTGGCAAAATATCAGCCTTGCACGACCCCCGGAACCGGAGATACAAAAAGACAGTTTAAAAGCACATTACCAAAGTGGCTTTTTTTTTCTGCCATGCAAGTCACTGGCAGAAACCTGAACTTTAACATCGCCCTGACTCCGTTCTGTTGCCACGAGAGGGTCGCAATTTGCCATGCAATCCTGCTGCAACTAGGACTTCATGGTGACCGAATCTGAGCCCTCTAGGTCGAACAGAAACAGAGTTGTTGGTTCCAGGTTTCTGCTCATTCTGACTTAGCCGGTTCAAAGCTTTCTCCGCCATTGCGCTCAATGGTAGGACCCTCTTCGCCGGCGTGACCCTTTCTCGCCGCCATTACTGCTCGGACCCTGTTGGGGTCAAGTGAGGGGGTTCCTAACATCTAGGGGCAAAATGAATTTTATCTCTAGGTGCCCTAGAACAGAAGTTCCCACGCCAATTGCGCAATCAGGCAGTAAAAAAACAGTGCAGGGGTGTTTGCGAGCTGTTGTCTTTGAAGTCTAATACCTTCGCGGTTCAACCTACGCTCAGTACAGAGTCTGTGCGTGCGTGCGCGTGCAGTAATAGTAAAATTGCATATTTAATTTATTTTAAAGTACAGTACTGTACATGCTCGAACCCTGTTGGGGTGAAGTGAGGGGATTCCTAACATCTGGGGGCAAAATTAATTTTATTTCTAGGTGCCCTAGAACAGAAGTTCCCACGCCAATTGCCGTAGTTCCCACGCCAATTGCCGTAGTTCCTACGCCAATTGTGCGACCAGGCAGTTAAAAAACAGTGCAGCAAGCCTCTACATTTGTTACACTGGCAAAGGAGCAAATGGAAACTATGTGAGGCAATTCAACATGGTCTTTTATTGGTGGAGTCAGTACAAAAACATTTATTTACAAATACTGTACAATGTTGTAACATTTAAAGTGCACAGCAATTCTAACCATCCATACACAATAATACATTCTGCAGCCTTAATTAAATTCTTCTGCCACAAAACATTTTTGGTGCATGGGGCACAGGGAGTTAAAGTGACTTGCTTTTTATGTACTGTATTTGGGGGTTGTCTTTGGGGGTTTATTCATCAAATTATTATGATGAACTGCCTTTTGAAATGACACTGCTGTTAACTATTTCAGCCACACACCTCCAGAGTTTTTAATCCCTCCCTAGCCAAGCGTCAATCGGCTGAGTAACCCTATCCTACCAACCCCCTCTCTCCACTGGGTCGTTAACCTTCTGCATGTTGCCATTGTGTTCTTAATCCGCCCATAGCCGAGCTACAAACACTCAGTACGCCTGCGTCTAATCACACGATCCCCCTCCCCAACCCTTAGAGGCCTGTTGTTTGAACGGTAATGCTTTGGACAATCCCCTCTCGAATTTGAAATGTAAATCTGATGTGCACAGCACTGTGAGAATTGAGAGTACACTGACACAGTATTTCATCAGGGTGTGAAAATATTTGTCAGTTACTATGGTTTACAGTCACATGGTTTTAATACAATACAGTACATTCTTTAATATCTTTAAAATAAAAATATATAAATCCTGGTATAAATCCTGGTAAAATATTTTATAAATAAATAAAATAATTCATTGGTGCACTGTAGGGGTGGCTGTCAATGATTATGATTCGCAGGAAAGTGAATAAATATTTATTTTATTTTATCAGGAACCAAAAAATACAAATATAAAAATAATCAGGAATAATACATACAGTAATGCAGTCTTTATTAAGTTATTTTGGCAGCTTGAAATTGGATAACCATTTGGAAAACCTTTGTAAAACATTGGGAAACATGAGTAATGCACATTTATAAGAATATTATTTAATACTACAGTATATACAGTACAGTACTTTTATCTTTATCTTTTCCTCATTCTGTCTGCAGTACAGTAGTTCATTGAGAGAGGAGAGGTTTTGTGTACATCATTGCTGCTGTTTATATACTGTACATTTGACTGTACAAGCAGATTTGACTGGACACAACGCCCCCATCCCCCTAGGTCACCGTTTTTCCTGGAACGACAAGAAAACAAAAAATTAGTGCAGTTACTGTACTGTATTATGACAGAACTACTGTAGGTGGCTGGTGTAGCTTTCTCTGGAAAGAAAAAAATGGAGTAGTTAGTAGGCAGTTACTGTAGTACTGTCAAACTAGTCTACTGTATACTGTACTGGAACTACTGTATTCTCTGACTACTGTTAAATTCTATGTACTGTAACCTGATGGCTGGTGCTGCTCTCACTGTAAAGAAAAAACTAACTACTGTATACTCTTACTATCTGGAAAGAAAAAATCTGTGCCATACTTACCTGTAACATACTGTACTTACAATACTACAGCACAGTACTACTTTCCTGATGCTTGCCCATTACGCGCGATCACAATGGGCAACACAGTGGCAATATGGTCTATATATTTATTGCAGCGTTCCACGGTGAGTACATCGTTCTAAAAACTCAGTATGCCTTTCAACAACTCGTCCTTTTTGGAGGGTTTCGCCACTTTCCAGATATGGTCCTTCAGCTGATGCCAGACCATTTCGATCGGATTGAAGTCTGGCGACCTGTCATTGGAAAGAAAGGACAATTGGTTTAAGAGCTAAAAACAGTGGGGAACAAAAATGGGACACGGTCTACTGCACTTACTCCGCTGGCGTCTTCATCCAGTTGATGCCGTGCTCAAGGATATGCGCCGTTGACGCAGTGTGCTTGGGATCGTTGTCCTGGTAGAAGCGATGACCATTGGGGAAGTCACGTGTGATGTATTGCACTATCTCGGGCACAATGTTGTCTTGGAAGAAAGCTTTATTCATTATTCCTATAGCAAGAAAAGAAAAGTGCTCAAAAAACTGCACAATAGTACAGTACAGTGCATATGGTAAGGCAACACTAGTCAAGTACAGTGTATTAGGCGACATTATATTTGATACATTTTACCTTCAAAGATGACAATGCATCCCGGTCCATGCCTAGAGATGGCACCCCACACATGCAGCTTCACAGGGTGTTTTGGTCGCAGCTTCAAAGAAAAGCAGCCTTTTTTGTGGAACGCAAATCTTGCAAATCTCTCCAGCGACACAGTAGACTCATCAGTGAAGATGCAATCCTGGAATGTCTACACACTGTCGATCCATGCCTGGGCCTGGACAACTCTTTTGATTTTGTTTGCGTCCCGTATCATGAAGTACGCTCTGTAATGACAAGGAAAATTTTTTTTAGCGGCACAGTGCAGTACTGTTTGCTAAACAACACTTTTACCTCCTGTACTGTCCAGTACTAACCTCACACGTCATATTTCCATCCAATGCTGCGTCTCATCTTCTTTATGCTGGTCTCAGATAGTCAGATTGTGCTTTTCCTGCAGAGTGTTTTTAACCCTTAATGCACTCCTCTCATCATTCTCCTCACATATTTTGTCCACCAGAACAGTTGTCTCCCTACAATATAAAAAATTATATTGTTTTATTAATATGGAGCAATATAAAATGTATGTATTAATATACAAAATAAATATACTGTTGTAATATAAATATAAATATACAGTACATCCTATACAGTATATATCGTTGTAAGATTAATTGAAATATACAAAAAATGTATACTGCTGTACTATAAATATAAATAGACAAAATATATATACTGTTGTACTATAAATATTAATATACAAAATAAATATACTGTTGTATTATAAATATAAATATACAGTACATCCTATACAGTATATACCGTTGTAAGATTAATTGAAATATACAAAAAATGTATACTGCTGTACTATAAATATAAATAGACAAACTACTGTATGTTGTAATATAAATCAACAGAAATAACAACAGAATTACAGTAGATACAGAACTGTACTGTAGATGTACAGTACAGTTTTCTATATTTTTTTTGTTAAGTTTTATAAATATACTTACGCGTTTGTTAGCCTTGGTGCCTTTTTCCGGTCTCTGTTTTTTCTGTGTGCATGATAGCTCACGGTGTTTAATGGCACAATGAGGCCAGAAGTAGCTAACCAGCATTGGATAGCAGCAATTCGGTGTCCGCTCGTGTACATCTCCTTCATTCGCATGCTGAGATCCTTTGAAATCTTTTTAACAGGCATTGCTGCGAGTAGAAAGAAATACAAACACAAGAATGTATATTCGATGTTTAGTCGATGTGTATTCTATGTGCAGTCAATACACAAAATGGATGGTGTATTTATACGGTAATGACTCACACGCCCACTTTCAACACCTGTACCTGGTCGCCATGAATAAAAGGTCACACACTTTGCATAGGCCACCACTCCATGATCTTTATCCGAACTTGCCCTTGTCCAGATACTGTACTGCATTGTGCCACCTGCTTCCATGGAGCATCCCCGGTTCTATGGACGCAAGAACCCTCTCACCTCTGCCGTGCCTGTCATGCTGAAACCTGGAACCCACAACTCTGTTTCTGTTCGACCTACAGGTCTCAAATTCAGTCACCATGTAGTCCTAGTTGCGGCAGGATTGCATGGCAAATTACGACCCTCTCGTGGCAACAGAACGGAGTCAGGGCGATGTTAAAGTTCAGGTTTCTGCCAGTGACTTGCATGGCAGAAAAAAAGCCACTTTGGTAATGTGCTTTTAAACTGTCTTTTGGTACCTCCGGTTCCGGGGGTCGTGCAAGGCTGATATTTTGCCACTATGGCAAGGGTCCTCCCGCATGAGGACCAGGTAAATTTCAACCCGCTCAGACCCACAGAACGGGTTATTTTACATTATATTCGCGCAATTGGCGTGGGAACTACTTAGGGGCTCGGTCAAGTTCACGGGCAATTGGCGTGGGAACTTCTGTTCTAGGGCACCTAGAAATAAAATTATTTTTGCCCATAGATGTTAGGCACTGTATACCACTGTACAGTATACTGTGGAAGACACATAATGAAACGATACTGAACATGTAGAATAAATGCTTAGTTTTATTTATTCGGGTTTATTACACAGTATATTGTACGGCCGGAAAACATCAGCATACAGTACAATATTATCCATCGAAATCCCCCCATTAGCCGTTTTCTTTTCTGAGGAAAAACAAAAAGAAAAGTTTTAATGTACAGTAATGGTCAGCCCCCTAAAGAAGTACCCAGCCAGCCCCATCAAAATAATACGGCAACAAGACAGTACTCACCATTGAATTTCCCATTCTGCTGGCGCCGGCGCCGGTCCACTGCCAGTCCAGCTTTCTTCATCATCCACGTTGATAGTTGGCAGCGGGTCTAGTCCACCTGTAGTCAGCAGGTGAGGCTGGAAATCGCTTAGGTACATGCAAGCTTCATCAAAACTGCACGCAAAATCCAGCTCAGCCTCAGGCTCAGGCTCAGGGTTGTCACTGACAGTGGGACTGTCATTGGAAGCCGGTGCTGGTGCTGGTGCTGGTGCATTGCTTGGCAGCGACTGTCGCTTCTTAGTTGGTTTTAACACGACCCTTTGCCTTTTGCCGCCTCCATGATCATAGATACGGGAAAAATCCGGTGACACGTACCAATACCCTCCAACAAATTGGGGCTCAATACGGTGAAAACAGGGGTCACTACATAACCTTTTCCATACTGCACGCTTCCACGTATGAGGAGTTGGCGAAAATTTGTAAAAGTCATAGTTTCGATAAAATACTGATAAATTTGAGCAACTGTTGCCATCTTATCCTCTGTTGCATTAATCGCGGTCCATATCAAATACGCATAACTTCTGTCGGGTTTTTGTTAAGCGGGCTGCACTTGAACACTCATGGTGGGTCTCTGCAGAATAGTGTAACACAAACTGAAACTGGTCTTTCTTTAATATGAAAAGCCTAAATTGATACATTTTTGCAACCTCTTCCTTCAGTCTCAAGGCCAAAACCAAGTTACAATAGCACACTGTGGTAAGGTATCTTTTTTAAACGAAACACCTGCAAGCCGACACATTACTGATTCGGCGCATTACAATTCATGAATTTCTACCATCTGGCGGACAAGCGAAGCATTGAGCCTATTAAAATCCGAACCATTATCAATAAACACATCAACCGCGCGTCAGCCGGGCATGACCCTGGCTGGGAGCGCGGCATGCTCCGGGTGAACAGCATGGCATTCCAGGAACATGCCAGGTACAAGCCGGTGATTACTTTGAATAAAAGCTGCCGCTGCTGTATAAGGTGAAATTATAATAGGCTTTATTGTGCCTTTTCCTTTTTCATCAGGAAATCATCCAAACACAGGGGGGGGGGGGGGACAAAGCTTCTATTCACTTGGGAGTATTTCTAGTGAAAATACCATGCAATTAATTCGCAACTCCCTAAGTCAAGCATGTCTCGCAGCCCCAAAACATATAGCATGAAATAAGCAGACATAAGCAGTCTCTTAATAATGAAAGTCTTATCTTTTCCTTGGAGGGAAAATCTTCTCTGGTTCAGCTCCCTTCCCTCAGGGTGTGTCAGCATTCAGGTTCAGAAGTTTTCCCTGTGTCTTGTAAGCAGCTCTGCTGTTTCTTCTGGCAGGGCTCAAGACTGTTGTGAGAGTCAAAGACAATCTCTGCTCTCTCTCCCAAGTTCAGCTCTCAGTCACAGCTAAGGAGTTACTTCCTGTCTCAAAGGCAGGCTTTTTCTACCACCTCTAATCAGGCAGGTGGTGTTAGTTAATTTGCTACCAGCAGTTAACCACCACACTGCTGGATTAGAGGCACATTTGTGAACAGGGATAAGTCCCCTGTTACATACCCCTTGTTTGGATGTTTTCCTGATGTTAAGGAAACAGGCGCAATAAAAGGCTTATTTAATTTCACTATAATCAGTCTCCCTTGCATACCTCTGTGAGCGTCCGCCTACATATGGTGTGCGAAGTGGGACGAGAGGTGGTGTTTGAAGTTAGAAAGGACTAGAGATTTGTTCTGTGAAAAAATTTTATGCTATTTGCCTACAAACTGTCTGAGCAACTTTAAAAAAAAAAAAAAAAAAAAAAAATCTCATGCAGCAGAGATCAGAGTTAAAGTGATACACACCACTTCACTGAAACTTACAAAACCACAGATGGACTCTTTTCCCCAATTCCAAAAGGAGATAGAGAGAGACTGCTGAAGCAGGTAAAACCTTATTTGCCTATCACAATAAAGTGTACACTGGCGACACACTTTATTCGAGCTCGGCTAGTCCCACGAATTCGGGTATACCCGGGTGTATTGAGGTTTGTGACTGTTTTCTGCCCGAGTGCATTGAGGTATTTTCCAAGCAGGGATTGAAGCATTTTATTCCCGCTGGCTGCAATACTGCACAGTATATATATATATACTGCATTACAATTCATGAATTTATGCCATCTGGTAGACACGCGAAGCATTGCAGCCTATTAAATCCTAATCATTATCATTTAACAGATCAGCCGCCCGTCAGCCAGGCATGAACCCAGGCTGGGAAGGCAAACGCAACGGGGCTTGTCAGAGGTGAGGAGCGGCGCATTCCAGGTATCTGCCAGGTACATACTGGGTATTTGCTCGAATAAAGTGTGTCGGTGCAGTAATATGGTCATTGAAATAGGGGGTTTGTCTTCCAGCCATAGTCAGGGTTCAAGAAGTGAGTTAGCCCTTGAAAGGGATAGTCGTTTGTTATTTTCAAATGTTTAGCTTAAGCAGTGAATACAGATGGTGACCCATGAGCGGTACTGATTCTGCAAGTAAAGGCTGCCACACCACATAGGACTACCAGTTGTGAATGGAGTATATGCACAAAAATGTGAAAATTGATGCAAGACTGTGCTGAAGCAGGGGCATTTTCAGTAAACAAGTGCTGAGGGTAAAATTGCCTACTAGAAAAAAAGGAATTGCTGAACTGTGTAAAAGGTATCCCAAAGTGTGAAGAGTGAATGTCATAATACCCAAATTTGAGACTGAACTCAAACAGAAAATCACATTATTTGGCTGAAGCAGAGAGATTGCACCTAACAAGTAAATGGTGTAAAGCAAACAGAAGTTTTTACCTAGCAACTACACATTCAGCATACCTAATGAGAGATTAGACTAGCAAGTAAATGGTGTAAAGCAAATAGACGTTTTTACCTAGCAACTGCACATCTTGTATACCTGATAAGAGAAAATACATGCACAGTACTGCTGATATTGTAAAACTTACCAAAGAAAGAAAAAGTCTACAGAGATGCCTGTGAGAGCTAAGACCTCTACAAGAAAAATATGCACACCTGTAGGACTACCACAATTGGGAGTCCTAGCAAATACAGTGGCAACAGCTGCAATAGCGCCTCCTGAGGTCAGGAAGAAAATTACACCTGATAGCCTAAAAATGGAGGACAAGTTGCAGCGTTCCTGTAATGAACCCTACCCCACGGAAGAGTGGCCCTTCCAGTCCAATAAAGAGGAAGACATCTCTTACGGGGAACCCAAACCGAGTCACACCCACAAAACACCCCAAGAATGGTGGGGGTGCCTGAACTCGGCACGCACTGAAAAGACCGCTCCCTTTGATGACGAATATGATCAGCAGGAGAAAGAGCGGGAGCAGTGGATCACCGAATATTTCTGTCAGCTATTACAGTTGCAAGAAAAGCCGGGTGGATCCAGTGACGCTGCTAAAATTTCAAATGAAGACCCCAGTATCCCTGAAAGAACGGTGTCATCCAAATCAAAAAGGCGGAAAAAGAAAAGCGGTTCTTCACTTACCGTGGAAGGAACAGACACGTCCGCAGATCCTGTGGAGGAAAAGGGGGGCCAAGTTGCCCTGCAGCCTAGAGAAAATGGAGAATTAGTCCCACGGTTAACCAAATATCCAGAGGGCCCAAGGCAGAAGTCGTGAACCCCAAAGAAGTGTCTGTCCGGTGCCAACAGTGAGGAATCCTCAACCAACCATCTCAGGGAAGAGGAGCCAGAACCAGTGAGTGTCGATCCCTTGACCAGCCCTGAGGATGCCCTGAAAAATGCCAGGTGTTACTGTGATATACTCCGTGAACAATTGAAACAAAAGAAAGATGGTTACACGGAGCTACTGAAAAATAACTTGAAGCTACAGGAACATGTGCTCGCAATGTACTCTGCAGCCAGGACAGAATTGGACAATCTCAAGACTGAGCTAGATACTGCAAATGCTACAATTTCCGCCATGGATGAAAAGCAGAGCCAATCTGATAAAATGATGACTAAGCTGAAGCGGAAGTATGAGGAGGAACTAAAGCAGATAACAGTCTTTCAGCAAGAGGTTCAGGTGAGCTGAATGCCTCACAACAGGAGGTCAACAATGTCCGGACAGAGGTGGACGTATCTCAGAAAGAGTTTCAGACACTCCGCAGAGCACTGGATGCCTCACCTCATGAGACCAACAGCTGCCGCACAGATCTGGAAGTTTCCAGAAAGGAAATACACAGTCTCACTGAGGAGCTGTGTGAAACCCAGTGACTTGGAAAGGCGCTTAACAACTATAAAAGTGCTCAAAAAAATAAAATTAAAAGTTTGTGAAACTGACGAATTCTCTCAACCTTCCAGGGAATATGCACTGATTCCCTTACAACAGTTTAGGATCCAGGGCAGGAAGGGAGCAGCATCATCAGGAACACCCAGAAAAAAATACAAAACTCATCATAGTGTAGTATGAAAAATAAATGTCAATATGTGAAACTTGGCTCTTTAAATAACCTACTTACAGAATGTAAGATATATAAGAGCAGGTTTGTAATTGTGATGGATCTTTGGACACCTCAGGTTATGGGTTGCAGCAAGCAGCAGCATACATCAGATAGGGGTGGTGTCAGGCAAGATGGTGTTTTCACTCTGGCAGCAGCTTCCAATCAGTCATATGCAGTCATACAAAGATAAGGGAAACAATAGTGCTTTACCAAAATAACACAGAGTTTTATCGTGAAGACGAGCAGGAAATGTACTCACAATATAATAAATGAGCACATTCACATCATGGTATCTTTAGGAACCAGGGTATTGGATCGGCCGGTGGAGAAATCCCTCACTTCACTCCGCTTCCTTGTCCTCCACGAGGGTGCCCCCTCGTCCGGTGCCAGATGGATGGCGTCTGTCGTCACTTCCTGGCCTGGCGGTGACGACTTCCGGTGAGCGTAAGTAGAGCGGAGAGTAGGGGGAACGCCGGTCCAAGACTATGCCTCCGTGAATACAGCAGAAAGACAGTTCCCAAACGGTAGATACAGCTGGGCTCTGCTAACTGTCTGCAGATTTCTTTAGCTCAACGCGTTTCACTGCATGCCGCAGCTTCCTCAGGAGCTGGACATATCTAAAGAAACTATTGTCAATCTTGATACAGATCTCAAAGTCTCTCAGAAGGAGCTTCAGACCCTCAACCTAGAGAAGGAAGTCTCACGCCAGGAGACTGTCATTCTCAAAGCAGATGTGCGTAAATGGAAGAACTGCAAAGAGGCCCTGAATAGTACAGAGACTGAAAAAAAAGCTGTGTGTGCTGTAAACGCGCATAGTAAGTGAAACTTCTTTGACTTTTGTCACAGAAATTGTGTTTGTGATGTTTTAATTAAAAATCAAAATACAATTTCTTTGACAAAATGCAAATAAATTTGGACTTAGAATGTGCGTGCTCGGCACACATTCCCTGTATTAGCTATTTGCACTAAGCGTGAATTCCTTGTGTGTGTGACTGTGTGTGCGTGTGACTGTGTGTGTGTGCGTGTGACTGTGTGTGTGTGCTTGTGACTATGTGTGTGTGCTTGACTGTGTGTGTGCGTGTGACTGTGTGTGTGCGCGCGTGTGACTGTGTAGTGTGCGCGTGTGACTGTGTGTGTGCGTGTGTGATGTATGCGCACCCATCCTGCACCTTGCATATGCCCCTGCACCTTGCATATGCCCCTGCACCTCGCATATGCCCCTGCACCTCGCATCACCCCCCTGCACCTTGCATATGCCCCTGCACCTCGCATCACCCCCTGCACCTCGCATCACCCCCCTGCACCTCGCATCACCCTTCTGCACCTCACATCAAACCCCTGCACCTCGCATCAAACCCCTGCACCTCGCATCAAACCCATGCACCTCGCATCAACCCCCTGCACCTCACATCACCTTACATCATCTCCCTGCACCTCACATCACCCTCCTGCACCTCACATCACCCCCCTTCACCTCACATCACCTCCCTGCACCTTACATCACCCCCCTGCACCTCACATCACCTCCCTGCACCTTACATCACC
Organism: Ascaphus truei; assembly: GCF_040206685.1. NCBI lineage: Eukaryota > Metazoa > Chordata > Amphibia > Anura > Ascaphidae > Ascaphus > Ascaphus truei. Next base: position 160,493,465 of record NC_134485.1, read on the forward strand.
CCCCTGCACATCACACCACCTCCCTGCACCTCACATCACCCCCCTCCACCTCACATCACCCCCCCTGCATCTCACATCACCCCCCTTCACCTCCTCACATCACCCCCCTTCACCTCCTCACATCACCCCCCTTCACCTCCTCACATCACCCCCCTTCACCTCCTCACATCACCCCTCCTTCACCTCCTCACATCACCCCCCCTTCACCTCCTCACATCACCCCCCCTTCACCTCCTCACATCACCCCCCCTTCACCTCCTCACATCACCCCCCCCTTCACCTCCTCACATCACCCCCCTTCACCTCCTCACATCACCCCCCTTCACCTCCTCACATCACCCCCCCTTCACCTCCTCACATCACCCCCCCTTCACCTCCTCACATCACCCCCCTTCACCTCCTCACATCACCCCCCTTCACCTCCTCACATCACCCCCCTTCACCTCCTCACCTGCTCCTCCCCTCACCCCCTGCACCTCTGATCACCCCCTGCACCTGCGAGCACGGCGGCAGAGCAGTGTGGTAGGAGGAGGGATGGGCACAGGTTGTGTTGCCCCGCAGTGCCGGAGATCAGGGCAGGGAGGACGGCACATACGGCAAGGAGGCCCATGTGAGTGTGACGGCTCATGCGAGTGTGACGGCCCCCCCCCCCGGGGAAGAACACCATGATGCCGGTGGGGGGGTATGGGGGGAGGAATAGAGGGGGTAATTGGGGGGAGAGGGGTGGGGGAAGGTTGAGACGCGGCCGCACCGTGCCCGCCGTATGCGTGGGAAGCGGCGCGCTCAAACCCCCCCGCTTCCCACTTTACCCGAGCAGGAGCCAGGAGTCACTGGCGCCATCGCGCATGCGCGGCACTAGGCAGCGGGCAGGGAACGTTATGAGCGGCGGTGGCGGCTATCGCCGCCGCCGCCGCATGTCAGCGGCTGTGTGGGGGGTGCAGTGGCCATTAGGAGCGGCGCCGGCGGCAATCGCCGCTGCCGCCGCCGCCGCATCTGATTTGTGGAGCGGGTGTGATGTCAGTGTTGGGGTCGGGCTGAGCCAGAACACAGCCCGGCCTCAACTGCCAGCACTGACGTCACATCCGTTTCATTTCTGTCTCCACAATCCTTTTTTGCCCCATCACGAATGAGGTGCCACTAAGGAAGTTTCACTTCAAAAGGAGAAAATTCAAGATTAAAAAGAGAAAACTTAAAACTGAAAGAAGAAAATTTTCAGTTGACAGACAAAGTCAAGGAAAAGAATGAAAAACTGCACGAGCTTAAGGAAATAAATAGACTTTTGGAAGGTGAGAAGTTTGAAGCAGAGCACTGACTGCAGAACCAACTGCAAGGTGTGCGTACGCACCTCGAGGAGAAGCAGCAAACTCTGCAGGAAGAAAATCTGCAGGCTGTTAAAGAAATTCAAGTGCTGCAGGAACGTCTGATGACCCAGTATGTCCCTGCAAAGCAGCATGAGAAACTGAAGGCTACCCTGAGCATCACCAAAGCATCGCTAGAGGCCAAGCTTAGAACCCAGGTGACCCAGCACAAAAGGGAGCACAAGAAGGTCCAGAAACTAAAACAAGTAACTGTGGCCCGAGCAAAGAAATTCATAGTGCTTCACAAGGCAATAAAAATGTGGAAGCAAACTCAGAGAAAGCAAAGCGTGCAGATAAATTCCCTGAGAAGAGACTTGCAAGACGCACACAAAAAACAGGGATCTCTCGCGGATGTGATTACAGTCCTACAAGGACAAGTATTGACCCTGACTAAGTGTCAGTATCCCACAGCCTCAAAAAAACATGAAGACAAGGGTACAGTGAGAGCTGGGAATACCGCTCATCTGAAAGACAAGGTTGCAAAATTTGAACCACCTAAACAAGCACTAGCAAAACCTTCAGCCACCCAACAGGCAACAAAAGAAGGTACACGTGCTGAATCAAAACCAGAAGAATCCTTAGCTGATGAAGCTGAAAAGATGGGACATTCTCTGGAAGTGGGTGTGGAATTGCAACTTAACCCCAAAGAGGGGTAAAATGATAAATGTAAATAAGAGCTAGTGTAATCAATATTGTATAATGATGATAATGCAAACAGAAGAACAAAACTTGTGATACAGTCTGTGATGAAGGTAGTCCTTGAGCTGCCTGAGAGGTTGATCTGAGATCTTCCAACCAGATTAGAAGATGTGTGTAGAATAACCTCTTGTGGCGCTGAGGAAAAATGGATGGAACAGAGTCTTGTGCAGTAGTTTCTTCTTATATGGATACCTCAGAGAGGGAGACAAGAGATAAACAAAAAACACCGCAATAGTGTATTACCCTTGAGACAATATAAGACGTGGTTGTTAAGGTATATAGAGCATTTAATGGTTAAAACAATTGTGTCTACAATTGATATAAAACATATACTGGGTTAATAAACAGTAGATGAACTCCTGTTGAATAAATGAATGAATGAAATGAAGGCTTCCAAGCGCTTGTGCTAAGTGAAGCCGTGCTGCTCCGTTGATGGTAAAAACTGAAATCCTACTCACCGTCCTTGAGTAGGACATGTGCAGTGGTACGGGGTCTTTTGCCAGGGATGGCCGCTTGCTGTGGGGTGCCGGACGTCCTTACGTTAGGTGCGGGGAGATTTCCTGATGTCCTCGTGGTCTCAATACCAGCAAAGTGATTTCCAAGCGTCTCCTCCGCTGATGTCACCGCCTGGTGTGTACAGCTACGGTGTCCCTGGATGACCACAAACCTTCCTACGCGTTTCGAAACTCATATTCACGGGTTTCTTCGTCAGGGAATAATTGCTACATGGGTTGATGCTTCCTTTTATACCCCTGGTAATTTAATTATGGTGATGGGAACACCCAAATTAAATTTCTGATTAGAAGTTCTTATTGAAGTCCAATATATAAAGTACTTTGCTTACATGACACTGTTATTAGTGAGAGAAAGATTTGGATGGATCTGATGACAAATACAAATGTAATTGCAACAATGATGGCTACAAAGATGAATGACTTACAAATAATAAATAAATGACTTACAAAAAGTAAAAAATAAAAAGTAAAAAATGAAATGTATACAGCAAATTATATACACATATATCTTCTGTTAACGATGTTTCCAGCCAAACTTCAGACACCGAGACCTTATTTACTTAGAACCCTTTAAAAGGGGGATGATGCACCATAATAAGATGATGTATTAATATTAATCATAATCAAGGTGTCAGTGTGGATGGGATCACACTATTCAAGGCTATACGAACATATGGTATACAATATTACTTGATCATATTACAATGATAGTCACTTAACAATTGCAATTACAATTATACAAAGGATTTTTTTATACAAAAAATTTTTTTTACACTTATATATATATCTATTTTGAGCAATTTGATATTTTGCTATATATATAATTCTCAGACAATTACTCGATTAATTAATGCCACTTATTGGACCATTTGTTAATGCATTTGCGCAAATAGTCACCGATGATTTGGAACAGCAAAGTCGAAACTATAAAATAAAAAAACATAATCTCAGTATGGAGGAAAAATATTTGCTACGTGCACTTGGAGAAAATGGCTCAATTGTTATGAAACCGGCTGACAAGGGAGGGGGGTTGGTGATTATGGACAAATCTTATTATCTCAAGGAGACAATGCGTATCCTTGGAGATGTCTCTACTTACCAACCCCTCTCCTTTAATCCTACTGTCACTTACCAACAACAACTATTGGAATTTTTAAATATGGGTCTTGACCAAAATGCAATTACTAAACAGGAATTTGAATTTTTATATAATCAGTTTCCAATCATTCCCATCTTCTATATAATACCCAAAATCCATAAAAATTTACAACAGCCGCCAGGTCGCCCCATCGTGTCGGGCATTCGGTCCCTGACTTCACATCTGTCTCAGTTCATAGACCATCATTTGCAACCGTACGTTGTTAAACTTCCCTCATTCCTTAGGGATACCACCCACATGCTGCAGACCCTAAAAGACATTCAATGGCAGCCACATTATTATTTAGTTACAGCCGACGTCACATCACTATACACTGTTATCGACCATGTTCAGGGTTGTGAGGCTATTGGCCAATTTTTGGATAATGATCCTTCTATGACAGCATCACTTAAATCATTTCTTATTTCTGGAATTCAATTTATACTTTCACATAATTATTTTAATTTTAATAATTTATATTTTCTACAGATATGTGGCACCGCCATGGGTACCAGTTTTGCTCCTAGTTATGCCAATTTATTTATGGGCAGCTGGGAGAATGAGTCCATCTGGTCCGGCTGTCCCTTCGGAGCAGACCTGGTGCTATGGCGGCGCTACATTGATGATATCATTTTCATTTGGACTGGGTCACTACAGCAGCTAGACTTGTTCCAAAAATACATGAACAACAATCCGTACAATTTGAAATTTTCATTTGTTTCAAGTAATATTTCTATAGAATTTTTGGATTTGGTTATATATATTTCTAATAACACTCTACACACCAAAACTCATTTCAAGAAGGTTCAGGCTAACAATTATCTACATGCCGATAGCCATCACAACCCTGCATGGATCGATAACATTCCCAAAGGACAATTCATTAGACTAAAAAGAAATAGCTCCACTTTAGACGCATTTCAAAATCAGGCACAGGATCTCAAGAGTAGATTCATTGATAGGAAATATCCATCCAATCATCTTGACGATATTATATCAGAGGTTGAAGTTTTGGAAAGATCAACACTTTTAGAGTACAAACCAAAAACAACCAATACTCAAATACAAATACCATTCATCACTCAATTTAATCAGATGGCACCAGGGATAAAGAAAACTATTCAGAAATATTGGCCAATTTTGAGAAAAGATACGGATTTAGTACAAATACTGCCTTTGAAACCGAAAATCATATTTATAAAGGCATCCAACATAGGCCAAAGGTTGGCCCCAAGCTGTCCACTTAAATCTAATGGTCAGCAAAACAAAAATAAAAATGCCATTAAAGGTTACTACACATGTAACAGATGCACCGCATGTAAATTCAGTTCTAAACAATTAGCTTTCACTTCCACCAAAACACTGAAAAAATATACTATTCAACAGCACATCACATGTAATAGCACTAATATTATCTACCTTCTTGAATGTCCGTGTGGTCTGCAGTATGTGGGTATGACCACCAGACCTATCAAACGACGGTTTAATGAACATATCTACAATATTAAAAGAGGTCTAGATTCCCACAGTGTGTCGAGCCATTTTCTTCAGGTGCACGGCAAAGACCCTAAGGGCTTAAAATGTGTAGCTATAGAGGCTGTTACACCTAACTGGCGTGCAGGGGATAAGACAAGCATGTTAGGAAAGAGAGAATCCTTTTGGATTTACGAATTACAAACTTTAGCACCATCCGGACTCAATATAGAATTTGACCTGAAGCCATTCCTTCTTGAAAGATGAGATATTCGGTCCTCTGGGCAGACAATATATTCAATGTGATTTGTAACTTCTGGTTCATTTCATGTTATATCATTTTTATTGGTCTCGGTATTCATTATGTGGATATTTTAACAATTAGGTAGCAATCACCTATCACCCAATCATTATTGTATTTCACAATATAAATATATTAATCACTAATTTTCACCCATTAATAATCATTTTGGATACATCCTCACTCACATTATTAATTATCTCATTTATTCACATTTTCATCAGTCACTTTTATAGGTTCCTAAGTATAGTCACATGCACATGTTTTAGTCAGTCTATATACAATTAGGTATCATATTTGTGTTTTGTACTATCCCCTAAAGGTTTAAGTTCTGCTCAGCATACTTCCCGCTTATCTCTGGTTGGGCTAGTCCATGGCCATTCTAGATATAACAAACAGGGCTACCCCCTGTCATTAATCATCCTGTATCATCTAATGACAATAAGTAATTATATTTTACTACCCACGTGTATATAAAGATATTATTAATATATTTGTATTATATACTGTACTAATAACTATATTTCAATTCTCTGTCTATGTCCATTGTCTATTTGTTTATTGTTTTTTGTCATGTTTATGGTGTGTTATCACGCTGAGTGTCCTAGTCCTTCCATCTGCGCATGATCAAGATCAAAAGGATGCACTGTCTGTTTAAATCGGGACTACATATACTGGGACTTACAGGGACTATTTTTTCATTACGTTTTTACCCCTGAGGAAGAAAGCAAGACTTTTGAAACGCGTAGGGTGGTTCTGTGAGGTCCCTACTACTCGGGTGTGAGTGCTGTACCCTTCTGAAGCTGTGAGCTGCGAGCTGTGGGCAATAGAAAGCTGGCGTAGGAATATTCGGCATTTCACCATTGCATTGTATGCTGTGTTTGGTGGGGTCAGACCAGGAAGTATCTGTGTGTGCTGCCCTGGAACTTCTGCCGTGTGTGGATGGTGCTGACTACAGACGGAGGCAGACACCGAGGGCTGGAGGAGCCTGTCCCTGCCCATATGAGACCACTCGTCTGAGCCCAGATGTAAGCAGCAGCAGCAGCAGCCATTTATAAGAGGGGATACTCTTTAAATTATCCATTGCCTGAAACCATCTTGTTTTCGGTAAGCAGGTACCCCCACCCGAGTTGGAGAATCTTGCCTGAACCTTATATATGTTTTTATGTGCTATTTTATGTGTATTTAGTGTATTTTATGATATCAATGATATGCCATATTAAATGCTATTGTAAGTAGTCACCTGTTGTTCTCAGCGTCTGTTAAGTGTTGTATGTTGTTTGTTTGTTTGTTTATATGTTATACAGTATTATGCTATGATTTGATTTTTTTTATATTTACATGTTCACCCTTATCACGTGGAGCATCCATTTGGACGGGCGATTTCCGTGGCTCTGGTTGTATATTTCTAATTACCTATCAGAATTGTATTGATAATTACAGTGTTGAGCGCCACAGATATAACTTTTTTCCATTTCCATAACCTGACTGGGGGTCAGGGTTATATCATAGGCTGCCATTGTACTGTGGGATATAGCGCGACCTAGTTGTTTTCTCCAGAAGATATATGTGTATATAATTTGCTGTATACATTTCATTTTTTACTTTTTATTTTTGTAAGTCATTTATTTTTTGTAAGTAATTTTTTTTAAGTCATTCATCTTTGTAGCCATCATTGTTGCAATTACATTTGTATTTGTCATCAGATCCATCCAAATCTTTCTCTCACTAATAACAGTGTCATGTAAGCAAAGTACTTGATATATTGGACTTCAATAAGAACTTCTAATCAGAACTTTAATTTGGGTGTTCCCATCACCATAATTAAATTACCAGGGGTATAAAAGGAAGCATCAACCCATGTAGCAATTATTCCCTGATGAAGAAACCCGTGAATAGGAGTTTCGAAACGCGTAGGAAGGTTTGTGGTCATCCAGGGACACCATAGCTGTACACACCAGGCGGTGACGTCAGCGGAGGAGACGCTTGGAAATCACTTTGCTGGTATTGAGACCACGAGGACATCAGGAAATCTCCCCGCACCTAACGAACGGATGTCCGGCACCCCACAGCAAGCGGCCATCCCTGGCAAAAGACCCCGTACCACTGCACATGTCCTACTCAAGGACGGTGAGTAGTATTTCAGTTTTTACCATCGGCGGAGCAGCACGGCTTCACTTAGCACAAGCGCTTGGAAGCCTTCATTTCATTCATTCATTTATTCAACAGGAGTTCATCTACTGTTTATTAACCCAGTATATGTTTAATATCAATTGTAGACACAATTGTTTTAACCATTAAATGCTCTATATACCTTAACAACCACGTCTTATATTGTCTCAAGGGTAATACACTATTGCAGGGTTTTATGTTTATCTCTTGTCTCCCTCTCTGAGGTATCCATATAAGAAGAAACTACTGCACAAGACTCTGTTCCATCCATATTTCCTTAACCCCAAAGAGGCTGAACTAGCAACCCCATTGAGTTGGAAAAGGGCAGAGAGACCGCTTCAAGAGCGGAAAACTCAAAGGGCTGTTTTTAAACGCTCTGCAACTGCTGCCATACAGTATGCCTACAATAAGACGAGCACCCGACGCGAGGGAAATCTCATGACCGCGCACATAGCAAAAAGACTATACTTAGAAAAAGTCCTCCTCGAGCGACTGAGGAGTGCTGATCTCAAGCACCTTCAGGAGGAGACACGAATAAACTGGAGAAAGGGCTCCAATCCTAGCAGGACTGAGGGTTCTCTTCCTCCATCCACTCTCATTCAAGTCACAGAGATATCTAGAATGAGAGTGGAAGGATGGGCTTTGGCCGTGTCAAGCCAGAGCTTCCGACAAACAGGGGAGGTATGTAACAGGGGAGTTATCCCTGTTCAGGTTATGTACCTCTAATCCAGCAGTGTGGTGGTTAACTGCTGGTAGTCTATTAACAAACACCACCTGCCTGATTAGATTGCTTAGAAAAGCCTGTCGTTTGAGACAGGAAGTGAGACTCCTTAGCTCACACCTGAGCTGAACTTGGAGACAAACAGTCTTGAGCCCTGCCAGAAGAAACAGCAGAGCTGCTTTCAAGACACAGGGGAAACTTCTAAACCTGAATGCTGACACACCTTGAGGAAAAGGGAGCTGAACCAGGAACAGAGAAGATTTTCCCTTCTAACCACAAGGAACAGATAAGACTTTCATTTATAAGACTTGTTATATGTGCTTAATTCATGATATATGTTTGGGGCTGGGACACATGCTTATCTAAGGGAGTTGTGAACTGCATAGTATTTCACTAGAAATACTCCCAAGTGAATAGAAGCTTTGTTTACCCCTTGTTTGGATGGTTTCCTGATGTTAAGGAAACAGGCGCAATAAAAGGCTTATTTAATTTCACTATAATCAGTCTCCCTTGCATTCCTCTGTGAGCGTCTGTTTTAAATTAAACCTTGCTTTATTCATTGTAGCACCGCCGGAAGAAGAGATCAGTGTATCTCGAAAGCTCGCACAAATAAAAGCATTTAGTTAACCACAGAACGGTATCGTCTTCCTGGAAGAAGCCCACTGACGGGTGAAACATGTTGAGTGTTTACTTTACTACAGCCTTTATGTAATCTTCTATTCTGAGGGACTTATGATGGATCTGATGCAGCATTTTGGACTTTATTTTTTGTTCCTGTTATAAGCAGACTTTGGAAACACATCCTGTACAATCAATATGGACACAAACTCTACACAATCTAGCTGCAGCTGAGTATTACCCTCCTTACTGTTTGGGCATTACCTGTCCTTGCAGTGCTGCGCTTTGTGGTGTTTTCAATATGTATGACTCTGTTTGCTAATATGTCTTTATTAGTCATATTTTTCTTTATTTGCTGCATCAGTTCTCATTGATTTCATTTTGGAGAAATGCTGTTCAGGGTATAACTATTATTGTTATATTATTTTTCCCTGGTTGCTTTATCTCTTTTTTTCCCCTCTGTTTTTGGTATACATACTAATTTTTCCTGGCTATATACTGGGTGATTGACTATATACTTTTTCCAACGCAATGATTTATTATTCTTTCATGCATATGTCAGTGGGAATATATTTTGTATTGCCTATTATGTTAGACTAAACTACTTTGTAGTCATTATTTAAACTTTATTTAGACACATTTTAGTTTTTTTTTTCTTTTTGTAATACTGATAGTGTTTGATTAGTAGTCCTCTCTTTATATTTTTGATACATATATATTTTCATAGGCTGTCTTTAGTATTTTTATGTTTTTAAGTTAGTGTGTCTTGTTGTTTAATCAATAAAATCTATTTAATTTTTTCTGAATTGGCGGAGCATCTGTTTCTTTTTAACCATCTTTATCTTATAGATTAGTTTAGGTGTAATTTAGAGTGCTACTAAGGGGATTGTCTTTGTTCTTTTCATCTGTGTGTCTTATATAGTTTTCACTATCCCCTAGCACCATCAGGTCCTATTTAATTTATATACTGACTTTAATTGGGGTATATATTTTATTTTACCCTTATAGTTAGTTTTATTAAAGGGCTTGAGTTAACCTTATATATTATGTGTTGAGCAATTTCTCCTTTTGTGTGTTCTATATATATATATATATGTATATATATATATATATATATATACAGTGCTTGACAAATCACCCAAAAATCTACTCGCCGAACCAAAAAATCTACTCGCCACCTAGTCCCGCCCCAACCCCGCCTCTAGTCCCGCCCCCAACCCCGCCTCTAATCCCGCCCCCAGCCCCGCATTTAAAAAAACCCATAAATGAAATAAATTTAATAAATTTCTAGTAAGAACATTCGTTTTTGACATAAGTTTATTTATTGTATTACATTATACTACAATTAGTCCTTGTTTTGTGTGTGTGTATGTGTGTGTATAAATGTCGAATCTAGAAAAAAAAGCCAGATGTGAATGACTAGTTTCCTGCACCCCTTAACTAGTGCCTGGATGCCCCCGCTTCAGAATGTTTAAAGCAGCAATCCCACCTGGGATCTTACCTGATCCGCAGACCCTCAATGTCCAGGTACCTCATTCCCACAATGTTATACATTGGAGGGGATGTGTTCCCTACCTGTCTTCTGGGTTACGGGGGATTCCAATGTCTTCTGTGTGAAGCTTGAGTCAGATCTGAAAGAAAGCAGTATAGGTTATTTCGGTGTAGTATAGGGCAGTTAAGATATACAGGGTAAATAAAATATCCAGATCCAGATTTTGAGACAGAGAGAGGGTGAGACAGAGAGAGGGTGAGACAGAGAAAGGGTGAGACAGAGAGAGGGTGAGACAGAGAGAGGGTGAGACAGAGAGAGGGTGAGACAGAGAGAGAGAGAGGGTGAGAGAGAGACGGAGAGAGGGTGAGAGAGAGACGGAGAGAGGGTGAGAGAGAGACGGAGAGAGGGTGAGAGAGAGATGGAGAGAGGGTGAGAGAGAGACGGAGAGAGGGTGAGAGAGAGACGGAGAGAGGGTGAGAGAGGACGGAGAGAGGGTGAGAGAGAAACCGAGAGAGGGTGAGACAGAGACGGAGAGAGGGTGAGAGAGAGGGTGAGAGGGAGAGAGAGAGGGAGAGAGGGAGAGACAGAGGGAGAGAGAGAGGGTGAGAGACGGAGAGAGGGTGACTGTGGGTGATGGGGTGACTGGGTGGGGTGATGGGGAGACTGGGTGGGGTGATGGGGTGACTGGGTGGGGTGATGGGGTGACCGGGTGGGGTGATGGGGTGACTGGGTGGGTGATTGGGTGGGGTGACTGGGTGGGTGATTGGATGGGGTGACTGGGTGGGTGATTGGGTGGGGATTACTGACTGACTGGGTGGGGATTACTGACTGTCTGACTGGGTGGGGTGACTGGGCAGGGGGGTGGGGTGACTGGGCAGGGGGGTGGGATGACTGACTGGGTTGGGGGTGACTGACTGGGTGGGGGGGTATGACTGACTGACTGGGTGGGGGTGTATGACTGACTGGGTGGAGGGGGTATGACTGGGTGGGGGGGTATGACTGGGTGGGGGGGTATGACTTGGTGGGGGGGGTTATGACTGACTGGGTGGGGGGGTTATGACTGACTGGGTGGGGGGGTATGTTTGACTTGGTGGGGGGGTATGATTGACTGGGTGGGGGGGGTATAACTGACTGGGTGGGGGGTATGACTGACTGGGTGGGGGGGGGTTATGACTGACTGGGTGGGGGGGTATGACTGACTGGGTGGGGGGGTATGACTGACTGGGTGGGGGGTATGACTGACTGAGGGGGTATGACTGACTGGGTGGGGGGGGTATGACTTACTGGGTGGGGGGGTATGACTGACTGGGGGGGTATGACTGACTGGGTGGGGGGGAGTATGACTGACTGGGTGGGGGGGAGTATGACTGACTGGGTGGGGTGGGGGGATGACTGACTGGGTGGGATGGGGGGATGACTGACTGGGTGGGGGGATGACTGACTGGGTGGGGTGGGGGGATGACTGACTGGGTGGGGTGGGGGGATGACTGACTGGGTGGGGGGATGACTGACTGGGTGGGGTGGGGGGATGACTGGGTGGGGTGGGGGGATGACTGACTGGGTGGGGTGGGGGGATGACTGACTGGGTGGGGTGGGGGGATGACTGACTGGGTGGGGTGGGGGGTACCTTTGGTGTCCTACACGTTCTCTCTCTCTCTTTTACACACACACACACACACACACACACACACACACACACACACACACACACACACACACACTCTCACACACACACACCACTCTCTCTCATACATACACACACACACACACACACACCACTCTCTCTCATACATACACACACACACACTCTCATACACACACACTCTGTGGAACCGGAGGGCAAGCGGGACAGGAGGGGGAAATCCCCTGCCCCGCGCGAGCAGCCATGGGGACAGGAGCGGAGACCAAAGGGGAAGCAGGTTTGGGGGGGGGGGGGGAACATTCCCCGCTGTCATCTCCTGCCCGGGCATGCAGCCACGGGGACAGGAGCGGAACCGGAGGGCAAGCGGGACGGGGGAGTGGGTGGGGGGGAAATCCCCTGCCGTCATCTCCTGCCCCACGCGAGCAGCCACGGGGACAGGAGCGGAGACTGAGGGGATGAGAAGGGAAGCGCGAGCAGGAGACAGGGACCGCGCACGCGAGGAGCAGCCATTACTTACCCCTGCAGAGAAGGGCTCCATTCCGCATCACGACCGCGTCACGGCCAATCAGCCAGGAAGATATTTTTTTTTGTTATTTATTTTTTTAAATTTGTGGGGGGGTGGGGAAGCGGAGACAGCCACGGGGACCGAGGGGAACACCCCTGCTGGCATCGGGAGCAGCCACTGGCACTGGGGGAAAGCGGGGACCGTAAGGCAACCGGGACGGGGGAACATCGCCCGCTGTCATCTCCTGCCCCGCGCCAGCAGCCACAGGGACAGGAGCAGAACCAGAGGGCAAGCGGGGCAGGGGGGAAGGGGGAGATGGGGGGAGAAATCCCCTGCTGTCATCTCTTGCCCGACAGCAGCGGAGACTGGAGGGGATGAGGAGGGAAGCGCGGGCAGGAGACGGAGACGGACCGCGCGCGCGAGGAGAAGCCATTACCCCTGCAGAGAAGGGCTCCATTCCGCGTCACGACCAATTGGCCAATCAGCCAGGAGGATATTTTTTTTGTTATTTTTTTTTTAATTTTTTTAAAATTTGCACAGAGCAGGGGGAAAAAGTAGCTGGCCACGGGCCAATTTCCGTTCGCGCCTGGCGAGTGGGCGACCGGGTTTGTCGAGCACTGTATATATATATATATATATATATATATATATATATATATATATATATATATATATAAAAGGAAAATATAACTGCTGCGCTAACTAGGAAGGCTGGATAAATGAGTGAGTGCACATAGAAAAGTAAAATTAAACCAGGTAAAGCAGTGGACTCAAGGTGGGATATCAATATGCCACAATAGGACAAACAAAGACAACAAATGACACAACAAAAAGAGATAGGGGGAAGGGGAAAAAAGAAAAGAGGGAAAAAAGCCCCCAAAAGAAAAAATAATATAAAAAATATAGTAAATGTCTGTAGTCAGCTGCTGGGTGTCGCTGCCAGTCTTCAGGATCAACCACTTTCCTCTTAATCTACAAAACAAAAAGAAGACAGCGCGGCTCCCATAGTATAATACTGTAATAAATAATTTAATATATGCTGCTAGATTACGAACACTTACAATTGATAAAAAAAGTAATAGCAGTGGTTATAAGTGATCTTGGCACATCACCCATAAAGCCTTCTGTTTTCCGATCCACGTGCAGTTTGTCTGATAGACTCCCGTTGCGGACGCCAGGAATGTGCGCGCGCACTCAATCTCTTCCTGGTATTCAAGTCTCGCGATAGTTGGTGACCGGGTAGTACACAAGATCCAGGCACAGTTGAATAGGCTTAGTGCAGTACTCCAATGAACGAAAGGAACGGATAGGCGCCAAAATAATAGCAAAAGTACTTTAAATATTGCTGATGTTTAAAGTCCAATATGACTCTTTCCCTACGTGTTTCGTCGCTGCATGCGACTTCCTCATATTATATATATTATATATATTTGTGTAAAAAGGAAGGCTACTGGGCATGGCCAAATGTATACAACAAAAGACAAAGATACCCAGTGCTATATTCAATGTGATAAAATACATAGTTAAATAATTCAATGTTAGTATACTCATGAATAAGGGTCATTAAGTTAAACCCTTTGGGAAAACGGTATAAGCCTGCAGCCACTTCATGGCATGACCAGTATGCAGGTCCTACAGTAACACTACCTATGAAAATTCTCATTTATTTATTTATTTTATTTATTTATAAAATGTTTTACCAGGAAGTAATACATTATGAGTTACCTCTCATTTTCACGTATGTCCTGGGCATAGACTTAAGATGACAAATAATACATGGTTACAATACATAGTTACATAAGTGAACAGGGTATACATTATATAAAAGACATTGCATGCACAGTTAGAGAAAATATATATTATAGGCGTATGTAATGGTTACAGACCAGATTAAAATGTGAGACAGCTTTAGTTTTGAAAGAACATAGACTGGTGGTGGATGTGAGAGGCTCTGGTAGATTGTTCCAGTCTTGGGGTGAACAGTAGGAGAAGGAGGAGCGGCCAGATACTTTGCTGAACCTTGGGATCATGAACAATCTTTTGGAGTCAGATCTCAGATGATAAGTGCTGCATGTCGTTGGGGTGAGGAGCTTGTTCAGGTAGATGGGTAGCTTGCCCAGAAAGTATTTGAAGGCAAGACAGGAAAGATGACCTTTGCGCCTAGACTCAAGTGATGACCAATCTAGTTCTTTGAGCATTTCGCAGTGATGTGTGTTGTAGTTGCATTAGAAACAAAACAGCATATTGAATTGTAGAGAGAATCAAGTTTGCTAAGGTGGGTTTGTGGTGCCGAGCCATATACTATGTCCCCATAGTCGACAATTGGAATTAGCACCTGTTGTGCGATAGGCTATCCTCTGCAGTAGAGGGAGAATGACCTTAATAGACCTGTCTTGCACACCAACATGGAAAACCCTGCTACTTAAAAAGTGGGGTGGGGTGAGCTTAAACCCTGAAGGAGAGACCACTAAACTCCAAACAACTGATACCATTGAAGTATTTTGTCACATTGGATGTACAGTAGACTTGGGTATCTTTGTCTTTTGTTAGGTACTTAGGGCCTCGTGCAGTAAGCACCGAAAAAGCACTCTCGGCAGGGGTTCAATATCGTCATGATTTTGGCGATTTGCCCTCACAGTATTCAAGAAGGGCCGAATCCCTGGTGAATCACTGCGATAGCAACACGCCGAGTAGCCGGTGGCGAGAGAGTCTGTCTGCCGATAACCTGGTGTTACGCCATCCCCTGCAGAGATGTGCCTGCAGCAGAGAGACATCCGCCACTCTCTCTGCGCAAAGCTCGGCAAAATAAAAAAAAATTCAAATCAAATTTTATTCATAGTGTACATGCGCAGGGGGTCTCCGGAGCTGAACCGCATTGGTTTCAGGTCCGGGGACCCCCTGCTTCCCGAGATACAGGCCCCTTTATGAGGTGCCGGTATCTCTCTGCATTTAAATGTCCCGATCACGTGACCGCAGAATGTAAACAAAGCAGAGGGATACCGGCACCCCATAAAGGGGCCTGAATCTCAGGAAGCACGGGGTACCATGTGAGGCCGGCCATCTTTCTTTTCATGACGTCATCTTAAAGGCAATTGAAGCACAGTTATTCTGATTGGCTGGCGTCATTGCCTTTAAATGACTTCACCAAAAAAATTCCCCCCCCCGCCCCCCAAATCACATGGTTTTCACTTCCTAGTCAGGGCCGTGGGAACCATATGACAATAATGTGACGTCATAGGCTATAAAAGCCTATGTCGTCTCATTTTGAAGGCAGACGCCGAGGAGGACGGACCTCCGGAAGAAAGAAGAGGGCGTGGCAGGAGATGGTAAGAAGACCCCAGAAGACCCCAGAAGAACAAGAAAGAATACAGAAGAACACAGATCAAGATCCCGTTGACGCTTTGGATTATAAAAAAAAGTCTTGGTTTATTTATTAATGGTTTTTAATTTTATGGGTTCCTGTTGCTGTGCGTGGATTTGTTAGAGAGCTTGGTGTTCAACGGGAGTCGGAGAGTGGGGCAGCTAATGGTAAATTAACAAAAAAAATGTATTTTTTTTTTTACTTTAACTGTTTTTTGTAATTTATTATATGTGATACAATTTTTTTTCCATTATCGTTTCTTGCCACTATATGTATGTATGTATGTATGTCTCTATCGATATATACATACAGGGTAAGAAATGATTTGGTTGGAAATACTTGTTTTGCACTATGTAAATGTATTTTGATATACTGCTATTCTTAAATGTGTGTAATGTAATTTTTAATTAGATATATGTAATTTTTGGTGTTGTATGATGTACCTTAGGTCAGGGTGACGCTTGCTTTTTTATAGTGGTTTTTTTTTGGTACTACTATTTTGTCAGATGTTAACTTTGTTTGATAATGGGTTTGTTTAACGATTAAAAGAGTTAATTGTGGGGGGTACAGGAGGATACTGAGAAAGCCCTCCAGATCATACGAGCCGAGGTGGGTGCGCTGACAGAAAGGACCGAGGACCTCGAGGTGAAAATGGAGGGAATAACGAATGAGCAGGCCGAGACCCACGAAGAGGTCACAAGATGTGGGGATGCAATCCGAGACCTACAAAATGCCCTCGAGGACCTTGAGAACAGGGAGCGGAGGCAGAACATCCCTGAGACCATCACCCATGAAGAACTGCAGCCCTACCTCCGCAGACTCTTTCTCCAACTGATACCTGGCCTATCGGAACACAACCTGCACGCTGACCGAGCGCACCGAGCCCTGGGCCCAAAACCAACGGACCCCAACAGATACAGGTACGTAGTGCTCAGAATGCACGCCTACTCAGCAAAAGAGCGGATCATGGCGGCTGCCAGAGATCTGCGTACCGTGACGATGGATGGAGTGGACATTCAGCTCTTCAATGACCTCTCTCGTCTCACGGTGAGCAAAAGAAACGCGCTGAGACCACTTACCTCCCACCTAAGGGACCAGGGGGTCAAATAACGCTGGGGATTCCCCTTTAAGTTAGTGGTGCTCCGTAATGGCCGCCACTTCACGGTGTCTGCCCCTGAAGACGCGAAAGCATTCCTAAAAGTACTGGGGATCCCCCCCACAGAAGAACAACCGCCCCCCCATGGATGCGACGACTGAGATGGACCCCCAGGATACCACCCGTGCATCGGAGAGGCTGGCTAGCCAACGACTTCGCTGAACCCAGATGACCCCGCCATTCCTCCAGTACCGAAGGAGACCTGGGATACCCTCACCGGTACCCTGCATGGGCCGTGCCCCACAGTCAACAGTAACCTTCCACCGCCCACACGAACATCCATTAAAGATGATGGCCATGAGCAGTTTAGAAACCTAAGAGCACCTACAGGCCCCAACACACCTGCCCACGAACCCCCCCCCCCTCTCCACCCTCCCAACCCCCCCCTCCCTCTCCCCTCCCTCCCCACACCCCCTCCTTTATCTCTTCCCCCCCTACTTCACCATCCCTACCCCCCCCCCCCCATCCCCCCCCTTCCCCCCTGCCCCTGTCCTCACTCTCCCCTCTCCCACCCCTACTCCTCCCCCCCTCCCTCTCTCCTCCCCACCACCCCCCCCCTTCCCACCAGAGCAACCTGCCCTCTTACCTCAATGCTCCTCTGGGCACAAGGGGAACCACCGCAGCAATCACCGAATCCCAGAAAGCTGCCAATAAAAACACCAACTACGCGCTGCTCTCCTAGCCCAGCAGAGGTCACTCTCACTGGTCCCCATTTGCCGAGACTTGCTCCAGACCTCCAGCTCCGAGAGACCCAGCTCCAGCAGAAGCATACCAGGAACGCAGCAGAAAGATGGGCCTTCCTAGAGGCAACCACCGGACGTCCCCTCCCCCTCCGAACCGCGGAGGCCAGGTCGTATGCAAGAACACTGACCCCCCTCCCGGTTCCCTCTGCCTCTCCCCCCCCCAAAAAAAATAGACCCAATATCTTCCCGACCCACACTGAAAGGGATCTACGCACCCCCCCCTCCCCCTCCCACCCCGCCAGCCGAACCAAGGACCTGGTGGAGTAATCCCCAAATGCTACTGATGACCCTTACTATCCCTCGATAAGACTATCTTTGTCCAATATCGGGATAGACTATACATAACCATGTGATATCGCTATGTCTTGCTGTTTGAACAAATACTGCTTAGACAAGACCAGAGTATAATGCTTGAACAATATGCAGATATAGAAAAAGGTCCTAGCCAGGGATGCCCACCCCCCGAAAACTGACAGATCTGTCTATACACTGAATAAATGAGCCCTAGGGCCCCCACCAACGCGTTTCGAGCTTCCGCTCTTTCTCAAGGTGCATACCCTCTGGCAAATCCCCTTACCTGATATAGCAAAATAAATAGCAGTTTTTTCCTGTAGTGCTCCATCTCTCCCTGTCGAACCTGTGAATATTCTGGAGAACAGGCAGCACACATCCATGGAAGAAAAGACCCACAGAAGACCCTTCTACAAACAGTGAGTGATTTGCTCCTTTTACACCATAGAAATCCTATTCAATGTATGAGACTGGACACAAGCAAGTGTTAGTATTCATCAATCAAGAGATGTTGCTCTTCCAGCTTATTGATGCAATGGAAATGGTGTGACATGAATAGAGGGTTCATTTAAACGTGGGACACTTCAAGGATATGGAATTATGTCCTAATATGTTAATTACCCAACAAATGGTCAGGTCTGTGCTAGAGCACCATACAGTGTTGTTTTCTCTTATACACTGAATAAACCTGTAAATACAAGGTGCCTCCCTCCCCTCCCCTCTCACCCCCCTCCCCCCTCTGCCCCCCTCCCCCCCTTCCCCCCCCTCCCCAACTCCCCTGACTAGATAAAATCCAGAGGTGTCCTGCTGTATAGATGTTGATTGTATGAAAAATCAGAGTATACCATGTTGAGGCGAAACAGAAATCAATCTCTGCCCTAAATACGTCTACCTAAACTGCAACTCAACAAAATCTGTACTAATGCTAGATGAATCATGACTGGGTTTAGGGAACTAGCCCTCGCCCCACCCACTCTCACTGGTTCCCCCCCCCATCCCCCCCCCCCTCCCCCCTCTCCTTCCCGGCTCCCCTGACTAAACAGAATACAAAGGTGAAATGCTGTCAACAAATTGCGTGTGCATACTCAGAGGTCACTGTGATATTTGCTGAGAGGAGGTAAAACAACAGTGAATCTCTACATTGAATGACTCCACCTTCTAAGTGTACCGTAACATAATGTGTACCATGACAAAAGGGAACCATGAATGTGTCCAGGGAACTAGCCCCCACCCCTCCCACTCTCAAGAGTTGCCCCCACCCCCAACCCCCCCCCCACCACCCACACCCCCCCATCCCCGTCCCCCTCCTCTCCATTCCTCCCCATCCCCCTCCCTCTCCCCCCCCCTTCCCCCCTCCCCAACTCCCCTGACTGGATAAAATCCAGAGGTTTCCTGCTGTATTGATGTTGATTGTATGAAAAATCAGAGTATACCATGTTGAGGCGAAACAGATATTAATCTCTACCCTAAATATGCCTACCAAAACTGCAACTTAACAAAACATGTACTAATGGAAGATGAATCATGAATAGGTATCGGGAACTAGCCCTCGCCCCACCCACTCTCACAGGTTCCCCCCCCCATCCACCCCTCCCCCCCCCTCCCCACCGCCCCCCCCCTCCTTCCCAGCTCCCCTGACTAAACAGAATACAAAGTTGAAATGCTGTCAACAAATTGTGTATGCATACTCAGCGGTCTTTGTGATATCTGCTGAGAGGAAGTAAAACAACAGTGAATCTCTACACTGATTGAGTTCACCTGCTAAGTGTACCGTAACATAATGTGTACCATGACAAAAGGGAACCATGAATGTGTCCAGGGAACTAACCCTCACCCCTCCCACTCCCAAGAGTCGCCCCCCCTCCACCCCCCTCCCCCCAAAAAATGTTGATATTGCTTGTATTTGCCTAAAACTACACTCTTGCAAATTGAATGCCAATGTGAGGTGAATTATGCTTATGACTGTGTTCAGGGAAACAGACCTAACCTCACCCATACCCAAAGGTCCCCCCCCCCACCACCCAAAAGTTCTCCCACAGTTGGGGACACAAGTTGCTCCCCCTGAACCAATCCCCCCCCTTCACCCCCCCCCACCTCCCTCTCCCCCCCCCTCTCCCCACCCCCCATAGCTAAATCAAAGAGGGAGGGTGTCGGACCTCCCCACGATTGGCGCTCCGGAAAGATCTCCAGGGGACTTAATCCCTAATCCTTTGATACAAAGGTGCCAAGGGGAAAAACAATTGGGCTCTCTGAAAGCCCACCTCACTCTTTCCTTATGTGTATCCCCACCCCCCCCCCCTCCCATCCAATTTGCTCAATTACAAAAGAAAACATATACAAAATACTATTTCAATGGTACCTGACCCAGAGTAGATTGAGCCAGATCTTCCCCGGCGCAACTGACCTGTGCTGGAGAGAATGTGGACAAAAGGGTGACATGGTCCACATTTGGTGGACATGTCCCGAGATCCAGCGGTTCTGGTCCAGAGTCCAGCGACTACTGGATGAAACCCTGGGCATGGAGGTTCCCCTGGACCCTCTGACAGCCCAATAGAGGACCTTCCGGCCCCCGCGGCCAGGCTGACCTCTTCCATACTTACGGCGGCAAGATGCTCAGTGGCAGCGGCATGGAAGCAACTGAAAGCACCCTCAAGGAGGACAGTAACAAACAGAATAAATATAGTAATGAATATGGAAAAATTAACTGCCATGCTAAAACAAAAAATGCCACAATTCTATAATACTTGGGAACCCTGGATCAACTCTGGAACACTACCCCCAGATTAGGCCCAATAGTCAAGTAACTTACCAACAGAAAGTTAGGAATACTGGAAAAGATTAACTCTCCTCCTCCCCCCCCTAAAAGGGAAGCGAGAGAGAAGTGCACCCCTCCCCCCACCACCCCACCCCCCCCTATGATCCCCCCCATTTTTGTTATTCCCACCTATCTCCCCATCCAGCGTCTTCCCCAGTTCTTCTTTCCTTATCAAGATCAGAGAAAAAGGTTTATGGAGACTTTACTGTATATTCATCCCACAGTCACGTCCAAGAACCCTCATTCTGTAATGCACCATAACAACTGTAACCCATGTATGTAATGTTATATACGTGTCTTCAATAAAGGAAAAAAAGATTTAAAAAAAAAAGTTAATTGTGTAATTGATTTGGATGATATTTTAATTGTTTTGGGATTTGATTCATTAATGGTAATTTATTTCGGTTGCCTTGCTTGGATTTCAGTGTATTTTCTTTTGAATATTTTATTGTTAAAATTGATTGGCAGGGTGTACATGGTGCACAGATTTTATGCATCATGTATACAATGTAAATTCAATGTTATAATTGGCATTTGATGCTTTTGATTGGCAGATGAGAATGATTTTATTAGGAAATAGGATTGTGTTTGACTATGGCTCATATGGAGAAGTGGTATTTTTATTTGTGCATGTTTTTGTTAACCCTTAAACATTTCTTTGTATATTGGTTCAACATGTGTGTGTATATATATATATATATATATATATATATATATATATTATATATATATATATATATATATATATATATATATATATTATATACACATATATTATATATATATATATATATATATATATATATATATATATATATATATATATGAAAGAAAAAAGAAAAAGAAACAGGCGCACACCTAGTGCATTAAAGTATAACAATGATTTTATGGAACATTAAAAACAGACAAATGCCCACTCACAAGTATAACGGTTTTAAAATGCAGTTATGAGATTGGCCCTCATATGCCAGTGATAGCGTTCGAGCCAGCAATGGTGTCCTCTCGTGCTCGGTCTCCTTATACCGGAAGTGACGTTCACCCGGTCTGGTGTCCCGCAAAACGGAAGTCCCTCCAGGAAACCGAAGCCTCGCTTGCCTGCTTCTAGCTGCTGCACCACCAAGGTAGCCAGAGATGTATCCGCTCTTCTGTTTCGCTGAGCCTCTCACGATCTGTGTTCCTCTGAATCCGCAATAAAGCTCTCAGTGGGAATATTGCCTCCTCTGCTTTAGCCACGCCCTACGCGTTTCATCATCTATGATGACTTCTTCAGGGATACCCATTGGTTCTTTCCCCAAAATATTTATAACAAGGTTCATTTGCATATATAATTAAAAATAATTAAACAATTAAAACATTAGTGACACACTTTGAACCAGTCCATTGATTCAATGACTAGTGCTATACTGATCACAATGGACAGGTTATGAGGACCGCACTGTATTTTAGGAGATTTTTAGAACTCATATGGTATTGAAAGAAGAATAAATAAATGTAATGTAATTGTGTTACAATGGAAGTACCTATTTAAACAGTAATTAGAGGAATTTAAATGATTTATTAGAACAACATGTGATACTAAACAAATGTAAGTTTAAAAATTAAAATAGCAAATTAATTACTATCTAGATTAGATCAACCATTATCTATTGCTATTATTTTTACAAAACATGATTAGCAATATAAGACAAAAATTTTATTTGAGAAATCTCAAGAATTGGAGAGTACTGATGACACTGAATACCACTTACCCAATTAACCCCTTTCATCAATGGTCAGCAAACAATTACTAACGAATTGTTCAAACTAGGTTTTAGGGTAACATATATTACCTGTTGGTGATCCATCAGTAATAGATTGCAATTGGAATCGGAGGTGGAGCAAAGGTAGTTGTTAGACAAGGACAGAAGAATCTTCAGAAAAATCTGCAGTATCTGTGTGATAACTAATGAATATGTGATCTGGCTTTGTGCTTATAAGGTGTATAATAGAATAACTCTAGTGAATGTGTGTATGATAGTGTGATAATGTAATGAAATAATGTAATAAAGTGATGAAATGAATGTGATAAAATTATATATGTGTATGTGTATGGTATTGAAATAAAGGAATAAAACTAATTATAGAAAATGGATTGAAATTAACTCTACTTATATTGATGTGTATATATAATGCAAAGCTGAATGTAATAGAATGAGACCTGTTCAGGACTCCAACAGACACATCCGCAATAAGATGCATTTTACGAATATATACCCATAATAGGGTTATTTATACAATCGCTTCAAAAGGTTTGCGCGGGAAGAAATATTTAAAGACTTGACATGTCACCATAGTTCAGAGGGAGTGCTGGAAAGCACTCAAACCAGACCTCCGAAGGATCACCCACCATGATTGATCACACTATAGTGCTAATGTCTATATGGTCATTATGTCCCCTTGGGTGTAAAGTATCCAAAATATACATCCAATAGGTCTCCCTCATACACAATCTCTTGAAACGATCACCACCCATAAATGTAGGGGGAATAAACTCAATGCCCATGACTTATAGGGACGTAGGATCTTTTGAATGTTCATTACAATAATGGCGGGAGAGGTTATGTGTTTGACACCCATTGATTATGTTTCTTCGATGCTCTAAAAACCTCGTGCTTAGGGCTCTTGATGTGCGGCCTACATATTGTAGACCGCACTCACATGATATAAGATAGATGACAAATTCACTAAGGCAGTTGATATATTCTGCTATATCATGTGATGTCCCATTAGAATAAGACGTAAATTTATTGGTTTTTATCAAATGTTTGCACGTTAAGCATCTACTTCTCCCACATCCAAAGTTTCCCTTTACCCTGATTGGAACAGAACCATCCACTCTTGAAATGTTTACTGACTTTGATGTTTTTAATTTGCTCGGAGCAATTATTGTTTTAATACTCCTTGCTTTCCTGAAGATCACAGGAGCATGTTTTGGCAAAAGGTGACCAATTTCTGGATCGCTGACCAAAATGTTCCAATGGTCATTTATTACTTTTTTAATTTGTTTGGCAGACTGATTAAACTGTGTTATAAACTTAGGTACAGAACCTTTAGATATAGCCTTATTTTTTAATATTGTTTTTCTTTTGGATTTCTCCAACAAGGATCTACGATCCATTAAACTGGCATCTGAAAATGATTTGTTGACAACTGCCATATCATAGCCTTTTTCCTGGAACTTCAATGAAAGATCTGTACCCAGGGTATAAAAATCTATGTCCATTGAACAGTTGCGTCTTAATCTGTAGAACTGACTTTTTGGCACATTGTCTAACCATTTTTTGTAATGATTGCTACCATATTGTAGGTAGCTGTTTGCAGCCACAGTTTTGATGTGCGTTTTTGTATGAATGGCATCTTGAGGACCCACAAATAGCTCTAAATCCAAAAATACTATGGTATCTGGGTGTATATTGAATATGAATTTCAACCCCATATTGTTATCATTGAAGGATTCCAAGATCTCCTCCAGGGATCCCCTTTCACCATCCCAAATAATGAGGATATCATCTATGAAGTGGCCATAGTAGACCAAACCCGCCCCCAGCGCAGCGTTCCCCCACACATGGGTACTCTCCCACAGTCCCATATAGAGGTTAGCATAGCTGGGAGCAAATTTGGCCCCCATGGCCGTTCCACAGATTTGCAAATAATAAGTGTTGCCAAATAGAAAATAATTGTGATTCAACATAAATTTGATGCATGCTAATAAGAAAAACCTATGTGAAGAGTGCAAATTGGGATCTAACTCTAAGAAGTGACTAATTGCCTGGATACCCTTTAAGTGCTCAATACAAGTGTAAAGTGAGGATACATCACATGTAGCCCAGTGATAGGTATCCTTCCACTTGATGTCAGAGATGGAGTCAATGACAAGCAAGTGTCCCATATGTACGAACGCAGTTTAATAACATGGGGCTGTAAATAATAATCCACATATTGGGACACGTTGGATATCATCGAGCCAATCCCCGACACAATAGGCCTCCCTGGTGGTTTAACTATATCTTTGTGCATGTTAGGAATGTGATAGAAAATGGGGGTTCTAGGGTGTTTGATATATAAAAACTTGTGTTCTAATTTGGAAATAATCCCTTCAGTGAATGCTCCCCGGAGAAGATCCCAGAACTCCACCTGATAACCCTCTAAGGGGTCCTTAATAAGAGTTGGTATGATGTGGTGTCAAGGAGGAGGCGATGGGCCTCACAGAGATAATCTGCCCGATCCTGTAGGACAATCGCCCCCCCCCTTGTCTGCTTGGCGAACAATTATATCACTATTGTTTTTTATATTTTGTAATGCTATGTTTTCTTCTTTTGTAAGATTATTGTATTTCAGTTCCACATTGTTAAGACACAACTGTTCTAAGTCCCTCAGGACTACTGTATAGAATGTTTCAATAAAATTGCCCTATGATTGATAAGGGAAGTATGTTGATTTGGGGACAAATGGTGATGATTTACATCTCAGTAAAGTACCCTGATCTATATCAATTGGGCTTGGATAGGAATCTAACAATGTATTTGAATCTTCCTCATGTGTTGTAATATCCAAAAGTGAATTGTTAGCTAGATCCTGATTAACAAGTAAAGATCTTTTTAAGGATGGATCCATTAATTTATCTGTGACACTAACATATTGTGTGTTATTTATTTGGTCTGATTCCACCAAGAAAGAAGTCAGGGCATTTATACATTCTTTTTCTTGTGTATTGAATTGAAATTCCGAATTGTCATCTCCTTTTTGGGTGAAATGTCGCATCAAAGTTAACTTGCGGATGTATCTATTCAAATCCACGAACAGGTCAAACCTATTGGGTGTACTATTGGGAGCATATGAAAGACCTTTGGATAATAGTGATAAATGATGTGGAGTGAGTGTATGTGACGAAAGGTTGTAAATACCGTGTTTGTGTGGTGTATCTGCCATCATCTTCATTTTCTTCTGTCCTTGCTTCTTTGCTCCTCCTCTGACTCCCCTGAATCTCTTTTTCTTCGGGGTAGTTGTGAATTCTGTTTCTCCCAAAGTGGATATCTCTTTTCTTTTTCTCTCTGTTCTAAAAAAGAGGTGGATTTATGTGATTTATCAGGTGAAACATGATTTGTTGAATTAGAACCCTTAATGCTAGTTTTTGATCTTGCTCCTTCCCTATGTTCCACTTCAATTTGTTCATGGGACTCCCCATTATCCTCACAACCATCCCCAACACAGAGTACCGATTGGAGGTGGAACAACCCGCAGTGGAAGTGGTAGGAGTGACCTTGTGATGTTCCTTTTTCCTTGATATCCATCCTAGCTTCTTTAATTAGAGTAATAATTTCATTTTTTTCTTTCTCGTTGGATGTAGGTTGCTTATTTATTTTAGGATCTCTATTCTATTCTATTCTCATGTCTATAACCTGAGCTGGATCTATCATACCTACGATGTTGGAAAGAGTCACCCTTCCTTCTCCAATTTCTTACTCTATCATTTGCGTAGTCATCTTTATTTTAAGAAATTGGAGAAGGAAGGGTGACTCTTTCCAACATCGTAGGTATGGTAGATCCAGCTCAGGTTATAGACATGAGAATAGAGATCCTAAAATAAATAAGAAACCTACATCCAATGAGAAAGAAAAAAATGAAATTATTACTCTAATTAAAGAAGCTAGGATGGATATCAAGGAAAAAGGAACATCACAAGGTCACTCCTACCACTTCCACTGCGAGTTGTTCCACCTCCAATCGGTACTCTGTGTTGGGGATGGTTGTGAGGATAATGGGGAGTCCCATGAACAAATTGAAGTGGAACATAGGGAAGGAGCAAGATCAAAAACTAGCATTAAGGGTTCTAATTCAACAAATCATGTTTCACCTGATAAATCACATAAATCCACCTCTTTTTTAGAACAGAGAGAAAAAGAAAAGAGATATCCACTTTGGGAGAAACAGAATTCACAACTACCCCGAAGAAAAAGAGATTCGGGGGAGTCAGAGGAGGAGCAAAGAAGCAAGGACAGAAGAAAATGAAGATGATGGCAGATACACCACACAAACACGGTATTTACAACCTTTCGTCACATACACTCACTCCACATCATTTATCACTATTATCCAAAGGTCTTTCATATGCTCCCAATAGTACACCCAATAGGTTTGACCTGTTCGTGGATTTGAATAGATACATCCGCAAGTTAACTTTGATGCGACATTTCACCCAAAAAGGAGATGACAATTCGGAATTTCAATTCAATACACAAGAAAAAGAATGTATAAATGCCCTGACTTCTTTCTTGGTGGAATCAGACCAAATAAATAACACACAATATGTTAGTGTCACAGATAAATTAATGGATCCATCCTTAAAAAGATCTTTACTTGTTAATCAGGATCTAGCTAACAATTCACTTTTGGATATTACAACACATGAGGAAGATTCAAATACATTGTTAGATTCCTATCCAAGCCTAATTGATATAGATCAGGGTACTTTACTGAGATGTAAATCATCACCATTTGTCCCCAAATCAACATACTTCCCTTATCAATCAAAGGGCAATTTTATTGAAACATTCTATACAGTAGTCCTGAGGGACTTAGAACAGTTGTGTCTTAACAATGTGGAACTGAAATACAATAATCTTACAAAAGAAGAAAACATAGCATTACAAAATATAAAAAACAATAGTGATATAATTGTTCGCCAAGCAGACAAGGGGGGGGCGATTGTCCTACAGGATCGGGCAGATTATCTCTGTGAGGCCCATCGCCTCCTCCTTGACACCACATCATACCAACTCTTATTAAGGACCCCTTAGAGGGTTATCAGGTGGAGTTCCGGGATCTTCTCCGGGGAGCATTCACTGAAGGGATTATTTCCAAATTAGAACACAAGTTTTTATATATCAAACACCCTAGAACCCCCATTTTCTATCACATTCCTAAACTGCACAAAGATATAGTTAAACCACAAGGGAGGCCTATGGTGTCGGGGATTGGCTCGATGATATCCAACGTGTCCCAATATGTGGATTATTATTTACAGCCCCATGTTATTAAACTGCGTTCGTACATACGGGACACTTGCTTGTCATTGACTCCATCTCTGACATCAAGTGGAAGGATACCTATCACTGGGCTACATGTGATGTATCCTCACTTTACACTTGTATTGAGCACTTAAAGGGTATCCAGGCAATTAGTCACTTCTTAGAGTTAGATCCCAATTTGCACTCTTCACATAGGTTTTTCTTATTAGCATGCATCAAATTTATGTTGAATCACAATTATTTTCTATTTGGCAACACTTATTATTTGCAAATCTGTGGAACGGCCATGGGGGCCAAATTTGCTCCCAGCTATGCTAACCTCTATATGGGACTGTGGGAGAGTACCCATGTGTGGGGGAACGCTGCGCTGGGTGCGGGTTTGGTCTACTATGGCCGCTTCATAGATGATATCCTCATTATTTGGGATGGTGAAAGGTGATCCCTGGAGGAGATCTTGGAATCCTTCAATGATAACAATATGGGGTTGAAATTCATATACAATATACACCCAGATACCATAGTATTTTTGGATTTAGAGCTATTTGTGGGTCCTCAAGATGTCATTCATACAAAAACGCACTTTAAAACTGTGGCTGCGAACAGCTACCTACAATATGGTAGCAATCATTACAAAAAATGGTTAGACAATGTGCCAAAAAGTCAGTTCTACAGATTAAGACGCAACTGTTCAATGGACATAGATTTTTATACCCTGGGTACAGATCTTTCATTGAAGTTCCAGGAAAAAGGCTATGATATGGCAGTTGTCAACAAATCATTTTCAGATGCCAGTTTAATGGATCGTGCATCCTTGTTGGAGAAATCCAAAAGAAAAACAATATTAAAAAATAAGGCTATATCTAAAGGTTCTGTACCTAAGTTTATAACACAGTTTAATCAGTCTGCCAAACAAATTAAAAAAGTAATAAATGACCATTGGAACATTTTGGTCAGAGATCCAGAAATTGGTCACCTTTTGCCAAAACATGCTCCTGTGATCTTCAGGAAAGCAAGGAGTATTAAAACAATAAATGCTCCGAGCAAATTAAAAACATCAAAGTCAGTAAACATTTCAAGAGTGGATGGTTCTGTTCCAATCAGGGTAAAGGGAAACTTTGGATGTGGGAGAAATAGATGCTTAACGTGCAAACATTTGATAAAAACCAATAAATTTACGTCTTATTCTAATGGGACATCACATGATATAGCAGAATATATCAACTGCCTTAGTGAATTTGTCATCTATCTTATATCATGTGAGTGCGGTCTACAATATGTAGGCCGCACATCAAGAGCCCTAAGCACGAGGTTTTTAGAGCATCGAAGAAACATAATCAATGGGTGTCAAACACATAACCTCTCCCGCCATTATTGTAATGAACATTCAAAAGATCCTACGTCCCTATAAGTCATGGGCATTGAGTTTATTCCCCCTACATTTATGGGTGGTGATCGTTTCAAGAGATTGTGTATGAGGGAGACCTATTGGATGTATATTTTGGATACTTTACACCCAAGGGGACATAATGACCATATAGACATTAGCACTATAGTGTGATCAATCATGGTGGGTGATCCTTCGGAGGTCTGGTTTGAGTGCTTTCCAGCACTCCCTCTGAACTATGGTGACATGTCAAGTCTTTAAATATTTCTTCCCGCGCAAACCTTTTGAAGCGATTGTATAAATAACCCTATTATAGGTATATATTCGTAAAATGCATCTTATTGCGGATGTGTCTGTTGGAGTCCTGAACAGGTCTCATTCTATTACATTCAGCTTTGCATTATATATACACATCAATATAAGTAGAGTTAATTTCAATCCATTTTCTACAATTAGTTTTATTCCTTTATTTCAATACCATACACATACACATATATAATTTTATCACATTCATTTCATCACTTTATTACATTATTTCATTACATTATCACACTATCATACACACATTCACTAGAGTTATTCTATTATACACCTTATAAGCACAAAGCCAGATCACATATTCATTAGTTATCACACAGATACTGCAGATTTTTCTGAAGATTCTTCTGTCCTTGTCTAACAACTACCTTTGCTCCACCTCCGATTCCAATTGCAATCTATTACTGATGGATCACCAACAGGTAATATATGTTACCCTAAAACCTAGTTTGAACAATTCGTTAGTAATTGTTTGCTGACCATTGATGAAAGGGGTTAATTGGGTAAGTGGTATTCAGTGTCATCAGTACTCTCCAATTCTTGAGATTTCTCAAATAAAATTTTTGTCTTATATTGCTAATCATGTTTTGTAAAAATAATAGCAATAGATAATGGTTGATCTAATCTAGATAGTAATTAATTTGCTATTTTAATTTTTAAACTTACATTTGTTTAGTATCACATGTTGTTCTAATAAATCATTTAAATTCCTCTAATTACTGTTTAAATAGGTACTTCCATTGTAACACAATTACATTACATTTATTTATTCTTCTTTCAATACCATATGAGTTCTAAAAATCTCCTAAAATACAGTGCGGTCCTCATAACCTGTCCATTGTGATCAGTGTAGCACTAGTCATTGAATCAATGGACTGGTTCAAAGTGTGTCACTAATGTTTTAATTGTTTAATTATTTTTAATTATATATGCAAATGAACCTTGTTATAAATACTGTGGGGATAGAACCAATGTGTACCCCTGAAGAAGTCATCATAGATTACGAAACGCGTAGGGCGTGGCTAAAGCAGAGGAGGCACTATTCCCACTGAGAGCTTTATTGCAGATTCAGAGGAACGCAGATCGTGAGAGGCTCAGCAAAACAGAACAGCGGATACATCTCTGGCTACCTTGGTGGTGCAGCAGCTAGAAGCAGGCAAGCGAGGCTTCGGTTTCCTGGAGGGACTTCCGTTTTGCGGGACACCAGAACGGGTGAACGTCACTTCCGGTATAAGGAGACCGCGCACGAGAGGACACCATTGCTGGCTCGAACGCTACCACTGGCATATGTGGGCCAATCTCATAACTGCATTTTAAAACCGTTATACTTGTGAGTGGGCATTTGTCTGTTTTTAATGTTCCATAAAATCATTGTTATACTTTAATTTCTTTTTCTTTTTTCTTTCATAGGTATCCTTAGGGAGTTGTGATCCCTTGTAAACGGGCTGCCAATACCTGGATGCATTCATCTGGAACAGGACTCTGTGACTTTTAAGGTTTTAAAGGTTTTTGGCAATTTTTTTTATGTATTTTGTTTTGTTTTTTTTTCCATTTGGAACATTTTTCACTAATCATATATTTTTTTATATATGTTTTTTAATATTTTTGTCATGTATATCTTGTATTAAAATCATTATTGTTATTACATGTTTAATCTTAAAGCTATATAGGGTCTTTTTTATATGTTCCTACCTTAGCCACCCCATAGGTTGTATTAACACAGTTGGCTACATACTCACGGTTAGGCAGGTTATTCCATTAGGCGCTCCTTTATTATTTCTGTTTTGTTTTGTCATATATATATATATATATATATATATATATATATATATATATATATATATATACAGTGTTCGACAAATCACCCAAAAATCTACTCGCCCAACCAAAAAATCTACTCGCCACCTAGTCCCACCCCCGAACCCGCCCCCAACCCCGCCCCCAACCCTACTAGTCCCGCCCCCAACCCCGCTTTAAAATAAAATATATAAATTAAATACATTTAATAAATTCCTAGTCAGAACAACATTCGTTTTTGATAAATGTATTTATTACATTATACTACAATTAGTCCTTGTTACGTGTGTGTGTGTGTGTGTGTGTGTGTGTGTGTGTGTGTGTGTGTGTGTGTGTGTGTGTGTGTGTGTGTGTGTGTGTGTGTGTGTGTGTGTGTTTGTGTGTCTGTGTAAGTGTGTAAATGTCGGATCTAGAAATAAAAGCCACAGGTGAATGACTAGTTTCCTGAACCCCTTAACCAGTGTCTGGACGTCCCGCTTCACAATATCTAAAGCAGCAATCCCGCCTGGGATCTTACCTGATCAATGTCCAGGTACCTCATTCCCGCAATGTTATACGTTGGAGGGGATGTGTTCCCTACCTGTCTTCTGGGTTAGGGGGTTTCCGATGTCTCCCGTGTGAAACTTGAGTCAGATCTGGAAGAAAGCAGTAAAAGTTATTTTGGTGTAGTATAGGACAGTTAAGATATATAGGGTAAATAAGATATCCAGATACAGAGAGGGGGAGAGAGAGGAAGAGAGGGAGATGAAGAGAGGGAGGGAGAGGAAGAGAGGGAGAGGAAGAGAGAGGAAGAGAGATGGAGAGAGAGGAAGAGAGGGGAAGAGAGAGAGAGGGAGAGAGGATGAGAGGAAGAGAGGAAGAGAGGGAGAGAGAGGAAGAGAGGGAGAGAGAGGAAGAGAGGGAGAGAGAGGAAGAGAGGGAGAGAGAGGAAGAGAGGGAGAGAGGGAGAGAGGGAGAGAGGGAGAGAGGGAGAGATGGAGAGAGGGAGAGATGGAGAGAGGGGAAGAGAGGGAGAGAGAGGAAGAGAGGGAGTGAGAGGAAGAGAGGGAGAGAGGAAGAGAGGGAGAGAGGGAGAGAGAGGAAGAGAGGGAGAGTGAGGAAGAGAGGGAGAGAGAGGAAGAGAGGGAGAGAGAGGAAGAGAGAGGAAGAGAGAGGAAGAGAGAGAGAGGAAGAGAGGAAGAGAGAGAGAGAGGGAGAGAGAGGGAGAGAGAGGAAGAGAGGGAGAGAGAGGAAGAGAGGGAGAGAGAGGAAGAGAGGGAGAGAGAGGAAGAGAGGGAGAGAGAAGGAGAGAGAGGGAGAGAGAGGAAGAGAGGGAGAGAGAGGAAGAGAGGGAGAGAGAGGAAGAGAGGGAGAGAGAGGAAGAGAGAGAGAGGAGAGAGAGAGGAGAGAGGAAAGAGAGGAGAGAGAGAAAGAGAGAGAGGAGAGAGAGAAAGAGAGAAAAAAGAGACAGAGGAGGGAGAGAAAAAGAGACAGAGGAGGGAGAGAGAATAAGAGACAGAGGAGGGAGAGAGAAAAAGACACAGAGGAGGGAGAGAGAGAAGCAGACAGGAGAGAGAAGGAGACAGAGGGGGGAGAGAAAGAGAGAGGGGAGATGGGAGAGAAAGAGAGAGGGGAGAAAGAGACCAGAGAGAGGGGAGACGGGGGAGACCAGAGAGAGGGGAGACGGGGGAGACCAGAGAGAGGGGAGACGGGGGGAGACCAGAAAGAGGGGAGACGGGGGGGAGACCAGAAAGAGGGGAGATGGGGGGAGACCAGAGAGAGGGGAGATGGGGGCAGACCAGAGAGAGGAGGGCAGGGGTGACTGACTGACCGGGACAGGGGTGACTGACTGACCGGGGCAGGGGTGACTGACTGACCGGGACAGGGGTGACTGACTGACCGGGGCAGGGGTGACTGACTGATCGGGGCAGGGGTGACTGACTGACCAGGGCAGGGGTGACTGACTGACTGGGGCAGGTGTGACTGACTGACCGGAGCAGGGGTGACTGACTGACCGGGGCAGGGGTAACTGACTGACCGGGGCAGGGGTGACTGACTGACCGGGACAGGGGTGACTGACTAACCGGGGCAGGGGTGACTGACTGACCGGGGCAGGGGTGACTGACTAACCAGGGCAGGGGTGAATGACTGACCGGGGCAGGTGTCTGATTGGGGGGGGGGGTACCTCTGGTGTCACACACATACTCCCATACACACATACACATTCTCCCATATATATACACACACACACCCATATATACACACACTCCCATATATCCACACACACACTCCCATATATACACACACTCCCATATATACACACACTCCCACATATATACACACACTCCCACATATATACACACACTCCCACATATATACACACACACACTCCCACATATATACACACACACACTCCCACATATATACACACACACTCCCACACATATACACCCACTCCCACATATATACACACACACACTCCCACATATATACACACACACACTCCCACATATATACACACAAACACTCCCACATATATACACACACACACTCCCACATATATACACACACACACTCCCACACATATACACCCACTCCCACATATATACACACACACACTCCCACATATATACACACACACCACACACACACATATATACACAAACACACACACACACACATATATATACACACACACATATACACACACACTCTCTCCCCCCTACACACACACACACACACACTCTCCCCCCCCTACACGCGCACACACACTCTCCCCCTACACACACACTCTCCCCCCCTACACACACTCTCTCTCCCCCCCCTTACTCACCGTGGATCGCTGTGGTCTCCGGTCTCTGTGACAGCCGAGGAAGCGGCAGGCCGGGTGTCGCCCTCGGCCTCGGCGGCTGTCGCTGCAGGTCACCGGGTGGCAGTGAGCGATCCGGACACAGGGGAGAGAGGAGTGGGGGGTCTCGTGATGCGGCTGGTCACCGGAGGCCAGGGACACGGAGTTGGAGGTGAGATCGGGAGTGAGTGGGGAGATTTGGGGTGTCGGGGGTCTCACGGGTGTCGGGGGGGGGTCACGGGTGTCGGCGGGGAGATTGGGGTGTCGGGAGGGGAGCATGGAGGCCGGGAGGGATTGGGGTGAGGGGGGGTCACGGAGGCCGGGAGAGATTGGGGTGAGAGGGGGTCACGGAGGCCGGGAGAGATTGGGGTGATGGGGGGTCACAGAGGCTGGGAGAGATTGGGTTGAGGGGGGGGTCACTGAGGCCGGGAGAGATTGGGGTGAGGGGGGGTCACGCAGGCCGGGAGAGATTGGGGTGGGGGAGGTCACTGAGGCCGGGAGAGATTGGGGTGGGGGGGGGGATGGCCCGATGGGTGGAGGGGCGACAGATGGCCCTGCAGGGGCCTGAGGCAGACAGGCGTGGAAGGGGCTGGCTGGCGGAAGGGGGAGGAGTGGAAGCGCTGAGGAGGGAAAGTTGCTCAGAGAGCCGGAGGCGGGGTAATCTCCCCCAGCAACATGAACCCGCCTCCGGCTTTTATTTTTTCTCCAGCGCGAGCGCGGTTAAAACAGCAGCGCGAGCGCGGGAAATTTAAAAAACACACGTGTGCTGCTTGGGCCAATATTTACTCGCCCGGGGGTTAAATCCACACGCCCCGGGCGTGTAAATGTATATAATTGTCGAACACTGTGTATATATATATATATATATATATATATATATATATATATATAATAGAAGAAAAAAGAGCCCAATCCTAGTGCATTACTGTGCAAAAAATGGTTTAATTCCCAATAAAAGGCTCATAAAATGTACTCACAAAGAATCTGTAAGCGCTGCTGCTCTGCTACTCTGCTCCGTGACACCACTGCATCCAGTACAGCCCTCGTGTATCTCTGCCAGCAGGAACTCACGTCATCAGGCTCCTCACAGTATTCTTTACCCGGGAACACACCTCCAGATAGTTTAGGTTCCCACCGGGGACAATATTTGCGGCGGAACGAACAGATGACGTCACGCCGTGCACGGAGATGGCAAGCAGGAGAATGTCAGGCAAAACTCATAAATCAACGCTGTAGGAATCCACAGCACACCTGACCCTACGCGTTTCAACAGCTAAACTGTTTTCATCAGGGGATGGACTATGGGTGTGCTAGACACATATATATACACCCACACATCCAATTAGCTATGCAAAGATAGATTAAAAAATCAGGTGTAAACAATTAGCATAATGAGAATGAATCTGATACCCCCACATAAGAAAAACATATGCAGCTGTAGATTTAAACCATAACAATCTTAATCTTACACAGAATAAACTTGTAAATAATGTATAATACATAAAATTACTACGCTTGCAATTGTCAAAATATTTCTATATATATGTGTGTGTATGTGTATATATATATATATATATATATATATATATATATATATATATATATATATATATATATATATATATATATATATATATATATATATATATATATACAGTGGTTGACAAATCACCAAAAAATCTAGGACAAAAAGGACAAGCACAGATAACATTCCAAGAGACACTGTTTTTAAGTTATCCTTGCTTCATTCATTGTAACATCGCCGGAAGAAGAGATCAGTGTATCTCGAAAGCTCGCACAAATAAAAGCATTTCGTTAGCCACAGAACGGTATCATCTATTTATTTTTTGATTATATATATATATATATATATATATATATATATATACACACATACACACATATATATATATATATATATATATATATATATATATATATATATATATATATATATATATATATATATAGTTGCTTGATGAAGCCACTGTACAAATTAATGGGTGACGAGTGGGTATCGGGCCAGGGTGGCTTAAACCCTTAATTACCTTTGCGGTTATTATCCGATAAGATGATTAAGGGGTTAATTGATATCAGAATTTAATTGCAATGTATTGGCTATGTATTTTGTTGGCAATGGAGGACACGGAATTTGCTGGCGAGGGTGCTTCTTATTGATGAGGTCAGTAGAACTTTATTTATTTTAATATGCTAGTTAATGTGTTTAATAATGGGCAAATAATCTATTATCCCTATCTGGATAATAGTTATTTTGCACATTATTGTACTGTATGTGTAGGGGGGGGGTGGATTAATGTATTTAATGCATAGGACATGTTTATTTTTTTTACATACAGGGTTGTTTCCGCAGGTCTGCGGGGGACCTATGGAGACCACCTGCGGTCTCTTCGGGCTTCTCATGGGTAAAAACTGCTGCCAGGTCCATGGAGGACACCTGCGGGGAAGAACCGGTGGCCCCAAATCTGTGGGGGCACCGCGGACCCGTAGGGACCACCCGAGGGCCCCCAGACCCCAGTGGGAACCACCCGAGGCCCCTCAGACACCTGTGGGTCTGACCCAGGGCCCCCCAGACAGCCGCGGGCCTACACATGGGGACCACATTGTGGCCCACGGTGACCCACGGAGACCACCTGGTGGACCACGGCGCCTGGTGGGGAACACCCATAGGCCTCCAGACCCTGTTTGAAACATGGTGCTGGGCTACTGTGAGGTCTGTGAGGGGGGACCCCGTGGGCCTGGGGTATTAACCATGTATGTAAAATAATAAATCATGTATTTATGGGGGGGCACAGAGGGTGGTTTATGTATTTAATAAATATAATGATGTTTATTGTGGGGCTGTGTATTGTTTTTAATGTGGGTACTGGGAGTGGGGGAAGGAAGTATTGGCCCCAAGGGTATGTGGGTAGGCCTCCCTGCTGGGTATTGTGTGAGTGAGGGTGGTTAGGCCTCACGAGATGGGGGGGTAGTTGGGGAGGGTATTTAGGCCTCCCGAGTGGTGGGTTAACCCCTTAATGACTGTAGCGGTTAATAACCGCTATGGTGATTAAGAGGTTAGGGGACATTACATTGGCTGTTTTTATTCTTGTTTATGTTTTGCAGCATCAGAGGGGGCATGGACGGTGATGAAGATGAGGATGGCCTTCATTGTGGCAGCCGGACAAGGGTGAATGCAATATGTATTTAATGTATTTATTGTTCTTTATGTATTTTAAATGGGCAAATGCACTATTATCCATTTGTGGATAATAGTAATTGTGCCCATTACTATACTGTATGTGTTAGGGGGGGTGGGGTTATTTCTTTATAAGTATGTACAGTACCGACACACTTTATTGCAGTGTGGTCGGTACCGCAAGCCGGGAGATTTCCCGGCTTGCTAGTG
Source organism: Ascaphus truei (assembly GCF_040206685.1). Lineage (NCBI taxonomy): Eukaryota > Metazoa > Chordata > Amphibia > Anura > Ascaphidae > Ascaphus > Ascaphus truei. The sequence continues at coordinate 160,531,264 of NC_134485.1, forward strand.
GCCGCCCCTTGGCGTGCCGCGTGTCATAGATGCGCGGTCACGCGTCTTCGGGAGCCTGCGCCCCCTGCACGCGCGTCCAGGGCTCCCCGAGGGAGCCCTGGTGTCACGCGATCTGCGGGACGGCGGCAGGGGGTTCCGGGGGACCCGGCGGACCGGGCAGCGGTAGGGAGAGCGCCCCGATCGGAGGGCGCTCTTCCGCTGCTTCGGCGCGCGCCCGTCACACTCGGGCGCGCGCCAGGCTACTGCTGCGGCCAAGAACGGGCAAATGCTCGAATAAACTTGGCCGCAGCAGTATGTGTTTTTAAATTAATTTGGGGGGGCACAGAATTGGTACTGCAGGCCCGCTGGTAATACCCGAGGGCCCCTGCCGGCCTATAGTATCATTGCTGTGCATATATGTACTGTATGTTAGGGGGGTATAGGGGTTGTTGGTATAATATATATATATATTTATTTATATATTTATACATTTTTTTATATATTTATATATTTCGTGTGGGGCTTTTGTGTGTGAATTTTATTTATTGTGGGTAGCGGGGTTGGCCGATGTGGGTATTAGCCCCAATGGTGGTTGTTTAGGGCTTGCGGGTGGGTAGCGGGAGGGCTTAACCCCTTCATGATCGTAACGGTATTAACCGCTAAGGACGTTAAGGGGTTAAGTACACCCGTAACCCCCCCGCAAGCCCTAAACAACCACCAAGGGCCAAATACCCCCTTCACCCACCCTCACTACCCACAATAAACCTGGCACAGCTGATTAACCCCTTCATTGAATTGAGCTTCACCATTCTGATATTATGTGTCATTTGATTATTATTTTGCTTATACATTTCTGGCTTTAGCTTTGGTTCCCACTATTATTACAGGTTGTATGTGCCAGTTTTCCATACTTTTTGAGGTGTGAGAGAGTGATTTTATTATGTTTGTATGTTATGTGATGTGTCTTTAATAAATTTGTTATACTTGTTTACACCAGAGTGCTTTACGTGGGATACTTTGTTTCTATTTTTGTTTTCATATGTGTGTGTGTGTGTGTGTGTGTGTGTGTGTGTGTGTGTGTGTGTGTGTGTATATGTATTTGTGTTTGTTTGTGTGTGTGTGTGTGTGTGTATGTATATGTATATGTGTTTGTTTGTGTGTGTGTGTGTATATGTATATGTGTTCGTTTGTGTGTGTGTGTATACTGTATGTATATGTGTTTGTTTGTGTGTGTGTGTCTATGTATATGTGTTTATATTTATATATATATAAATATGCTAGCCATTAAGACCAGCCTCACACTGATGATACGAAGCGCTGTATGCTGGGTGACAATGGGGAAAGACAGGGTTGCAGACCTGTCTAAGACATGCAAATGAACATACAGTAATATTTACAGTTGCTTTATGCTTTACTGTGGAGGGTTTTTGTCACTTTTTTTACCCACCATAACCTTAATGACAGTGGTGATTACCTAGTCTAGTCTCAAACCTGCTAGCCATTAAGACCAGCCTCACACTGATGATACCCATCAAGGTTGAAACATGTATGTGAGTGGGTCTAATGGCTTTGCATCTCATCCCAGCCTCTGTCTAAAAGCTGTGTTTAAAACAGCATGCATTGGCTTGAGGATTGGCTTGTGTAATACGAGCTTGAGACAAAAGGTGGCACTGAGTGCTCATTTGCATGTCATTTCCCAGAATCCCTTGCTGCAGTGGAAGCGCTGTATGCTGGGTGACAATGGGGAAAGACAGGGTTGCAGACCTGTCTAAGACATGCGAATGAACATAGAGTAATATTTACAGTTGCTATATATATATAGTGACAAACGGCTTACTCCGGGGCTCCGCCGTCTTTCCAGGACTGCTAGAACACGGTCTTTTAGGTAAAATGACGAGGCATAACATGCTGTTCCTTTAAACAGGCTACTGCCTGGTTTATTCAGTCCCAGGCACTGAGACTGCCTTATTTATTTATTTATTTATAAAATATTTTACCAGGAAGTAATACATTGAGAGTTACCTCTCGTTTTCAAGTATGTCCTGGGCACAGAGTAAAACAAATAGTACAGTACATGGTTACAAGTACAGTTACATAAATGAACAGGGTATACATTATATACAAGACATTGCGTGCACAGTAAAAGAAAATATATATTATGAGCGTATGAAACAGTTACAGACCAGGTTAAAATGTGAGACAGCCTTAGATTTGAAAGAACTTAAACTGGTGGTGGATGTGAGAGTCTCTGGTAGGTTGTTCCAGTTTTGGGGTGCACGGAAGGAGAAGGAGGAACGTCCGGATACTTTGTTGAGCCTTGGGACCATGAATAGTCTTTTGGAGTCTGATCTCAGGTGATAAGTGCTGCAGGTGGTAGGGGTGAGGAGCTTGTTCAGGTAGCTGGGTAGCTATTTAGTAGATCAGGTAGCTATTTAGTAGATCACGTTTCCTTTCTCCCCATACCTTTTAATTTATTATTATTATTATTATTATTATTATATTTTTAATATAGAAGAATTGCCCATGAAGAATTTAAAGGCAAAACAGGAAAGGTGAACTTTGCGCCTAGACTCTAGTGTTGACCAATCTAGTTCTTTGAGCATTTCGCAGTGATGTGTGTTGTAGTTGCATTGGAGAACAAAACGACAAATTGAATTGTAGAGGGTGTCAAGTTTGTTAAGGTGATTTTGAGGAGCCGAGCCATATACTATGTCTCCATAGTCAATAATTGGCATTAGCATCTGCTGTGCGATACGCTTTCTGACCAGGAGACATAGGGAGGATTTGTTCCTTTAAAGTACCCCTAGTTTGGCATAGGTCTTGGTTGTCAGGGTATCAATGTGCATCCCGAATGTTAAGTGGGAGTCGAACCATAAGCCCAGGTATTTAAAACTAGTGACAGGTGTTAGGGTGGTGTTAGCGTTGGTTCTAATCAGGAGCTCAGTCACTGGAAGCTTTACAAATTTAGTCTTTGTCCCAAATACAATTGTTACAGTCTTGTCAGTGTTTAAAAACAGTTTGTTTTGGGAAATCCAGTTTTCGAGTCTCAAAAAAGTCAGACTGAAGTATGTGTTTAAGGTCAGAGAGGCTATGACTGTGTGCATATAGGATTGTGTCACCTGCATACATGTGTATTGAGGCTTCCTTACAAGCTGTGGGAAGATCATTAATGAACACAGAGAAGAGTAGGGGCCCCAGAACAGAGCCTTGCGGGACACCACAGGTGATATCCAGGGGGTTGGAGTAAGAGCCTGAGATGGACACATGTTGGGATCTTCCTGATAGGTAGGACTGAAACCAGTTTAAAGCATGTTTCTCTATTCCAGAGCTCTGGAGTTTGTTAAGCAGGATAGCATGATCGACTGTGTCAAAAGCCTTTGCAAAATCTAGGAATACTGCACCAGTGAGTTGTCCCCGTTCCATTCCACACTGGATTACATTGCAAACTTTTAGCAGGGTAGTTACGGTGGAGTGTTTGGGGCGAAATCCAGATTGGAATTGGCTAGGGAAATTTGACTTGGTATAGTAATCGCTTAGTTGGGAGTGGACACATTTTTCCATGACTTTGGATAGGATTGGGAGAAGGGAGATTGATCTGTAGTTTGAGACAGTGTTTTTGTCTCCAATTTTGAAGATTGGGACAACTCTGGCAGTTTTACAGGTCTTAGGGATATGGCTTCAGACAGGATAGAGTTGACTATGGACGCAATTGGTTTGGCAATGGCTGGGGCACCAAGTCGTAGGAGCCTAGATTGTAGTAAGTCGGGTCCACATTGGCTGCTTAGTTTTAGTTTGTGGAGCGCTTGTATAATCTCCTCTTCAGATACTGGGCCAAATTGAAAATTGTGGGCAGTGTTGGGAGGGGGTGGGACTGTAGGGATACTCCCAGGATGAGATTCATGTTTGGGGTTTGTGCTGCGTTTCGCTAATAAGTTAGTGGCACACCCCACAAAGTAATCATTGAATGCATTTGCGATGTCAGTGTGGTTTGTCAGAGTAATATCCCCCTTAGTGATATAACTTGGTTGTTGATGGTTAGGAGGCTGGAATATATGGTTGATAACCTTCCAGAAGTTAGCTGGGTTTGATGTATTCTGGTGGAGATTGTCAGAGTAATATTGTGCTTTTGCATGCCTTGTTTGCCTTGTGCACATGTTCCGCATGCATCTGTAGTGATTGAGATCCTTGGTAGTGCCAGTTACTTTGTAGCTTTTCCACAAGGCATCCTTGAACTGGTAGAGTGCTATAAGGTCAGGTGTAACCCATGGAAGGTGGGCCCCCCGTACCCTTATTATGCGTAGTGGAGCATGGGTATCGCAGAGTTTTAAGAACTCGGATTGGAAATAGTCGAGCGCAGAATCAGGGTCGGGAATTAAATCGATTCTGTGCCATGTGCAGTTGGTAAGGTCATCCAGAAACTGTTGTGGGTTAAAGTTTTTAAATGTTCTAGTGAGTAGAACTTTAGGGCTTGAATGGGGTGGTTTAATTTTCCTTACACAGTACACTATTGCATGGTCACTGAAAATATCAGGAAGGATGCCAGAGGATTGGATTCTGCTGGGGTTTGAGGAGAGAATCCAGTCTAGCAAGGAAAGGTTATGCGATTTCAGGTTTATCCGTGTGGTTTGGGAAATGAGTTGCGATAGGTTAAGTGACTTGAGTTGTATCTTGATTTTGTGGTTTTTAGGGTCAAGCCAATTGAAGTTGAAATCCCCAAGAACTAGCAGCTCACTCTTCTCATTCAGAGAGGAAATGGAGCAAAGAAATTGGGTGATATCAGTCAAGGCTTGTAGAGGGGCTTTAGGGGGGCGGTAGATGCCAGCAAGCAAGATGGGCTTAGAAAAGGGGAGGCAGATTTTGCCAAATAGAATTTCAAAAGAGGCCTCACTGAATACAAAAGAAAACACAAGCAAAACAAAACCCTGCTCATCTGAGAAATAACTTAACTGAGGTTCACCCTAACTGGGGTTGGGGTGGCTTGCCTGCTTCCAACAAACAAAAATAAGGATCTTTACAATTTGAGAAAAGGAACAGAATGAGTTAACCTGTTTGGGGAGAGGCTTTTCCCCTCTCTGCTTCCAGCAGCATTCCTGCCTCCAGTCTCTTGGGGAGAGGGAAGAGGAACCAGGAAATGAGCCTTAAATTCCTGATTTCTATCTAGCAGGACAAGTGACAGAAATCAGGCAGCATACAACTCTGGTCTGGATCCCTCATCCCTCAGTTCCAGCAACTGTCAAACTGTGGGATGGAGTGCATATATTCTGAGGCTGCACTTTCTAACCTAAATAGGATAGAAGCTGTCCAGTATCCTGGGAGTCCTATATATGGAATTTATTACCATCCCCTGGTTTCTGTCACATATCGCCTGATGCACATATTGCCATTCAGGGATACTCCATTTCTAGGAGAGATAGGTCAAAAAGAGGAGGGGGGGTGTTATTTAATATTGCAGACACCTTACAGTTTACACTGTTAAATTGCCCCCCAAGCCCACCCTCTTTTGAAATCCTAGTTGGCAGAATATGCCTCCCCTTTTCTAAGCCCATCTTGCTTACTGGCATCTACCGCCCCTCTACAATCCCTGACTGATATCATCCAGTTTCTTGGCTCCATTTCCTCTCTGATTGAAAAGAATGAGCGGCTAGTTCTTGGGGATTTTAACTTCAATTGACTTGACCCTAAAAACAACAAAATTCACACACAAATTAAATCGCTTAACCTATCGCAACTCATTTCCCAAACCACATGAACAAACCTGAAATCGCACAACCATTCCTTGCTTGACTGGATTCTCTCCTCAAATCCCAGCAGAATCCAATCCTCTGGCATCCTTCCTGACATTTTCAGTGACCATGCAATAGTGTACTGTGTAAGGAAAGTTAAACCGCCCCAATCAAGCCCTAAAGTTCTCCTCACTAGAACATTTAGAAACTTCAACCCACAACAGTTTCTGGCTGACCTTACCAACTGCCCTTGGCACAGAATCGATTTAATTCCTGACCCTGATTCTGCGCTTGACTATTTCCAATTCGAGTTCTTAAAACTCTGTGATACCCATGCTCCACTACGCAGAATAAGGGTACGGGGTGCCCAGCTTCCATGGGTAACACCTGACCTTATAGCACTCTACCAGTTCAGGGATGCCTTGCGTAAAAGCCACAAAGTAACTGGCACTACCAAGGATCTCAATCACTACAGATGCATGCGGAACATGTGCACAAGGCAAACAAGGCTTGCAAAATCACAATATTACTCTGACAATCTCCTCCAGAATACATCAAACCCAGCTAACTTCTGGAAGGTTATCAACAACATATTCCAGCCTTCTAACCATCAGCAGCCAAGTAATATCACTAAGGGGGATATTACTCTGACAAATCCCACCGACATTGCAAATGCATTCAATGACTACTTTGTGGGGTGTGCTACTAACTTATTAATGAGACGCAACCCAAACCACAAACCTGAATCTCATCCTGGGAGTACCCATATAGCCCCACCCCCTTCCAACACTGCACACAATTTTCAATTTGGCCCAGTATCTTAAGAGGAGATTACACAAGCGCTCCTCGAATTACAACTAAGCAGCCAATGTGGACCTGATTTACTGCAATCTAGGTTCCTAAGATTTGGTGCCCCAGCCATTGCCAAACCAATTGCTTCCATAGTCAACTCTATCCTGTCTGCAGGCCATATCCCTAAGACCTGGAAAACTGCCTAGAGTTGTCCCAATCTTCAAAAGTGGGGACAAAAACACTGTATCAAACTACAAACCAATCTCACTTCTCCCAATCCTATCCAAAGTCATGGAAAAATGTGTCCACTCCCAACTAAGCGATTACTATACCAAGTCAAATTTCCCTAGCCAATTCCAATCTGGATTTCGCCCCAAACACTCCACCGTAACTACCCTGCTAAAAGTTTGCAATGTAATCCAGTGTGGAATGGAACGGGGACAACTCACTGTTGCAGTATTCCTAGATTTTGCAAAGGCTTTTGACACAGTCGATCATGCTATCCTACTTAACAAACTCCAGAGCTCTGGAATAGAGAAACATGCTTTAAACTGGTTTCAGTCCTACCTATCAGGAAGATCCCAACATGTGTCCATCTCAGGCTCTTACTCCAACCCCATAGATATCACCTGTGGTGTCCAGCAAGGCTCTGTTCTGGGGCCCCTACTCTTCTCAGTGTTCATCAATGATCTTCCCACAGCTTGTAAGGAAGCTTCAATACACATGTATGCAGATGACACAATCTTATATGCACAGAGCCATAGCCTCTCCGACCTTGAACACGTAATTCAGTCTGACTTTTTGAGACTCGAAAACTGGATTTCCCAAAACAAACTGTTTTTAAACACTGACAAGACTGTAACAATGGTATGTGGGACCAAGACTAAATTTTTAAAGCTTCCAGCGACTGAGCTCCAGATTAGAACCAACACTAACACCACCCTAACTCCTGTTACTAGTTTTAAATACCTGGGCATGTGGTTGGACTCCCACTTAACATTCGGAATGCACATTGATACCCTGACAACCAAGACTTATGCCAAACTAGGGGTACTTTACAGGAACAAATCCTCCCTAAGTCTCCAGGTCAGAAAGCGTATCGCACAGCAGATGTTAATGCCAATTATTGACTATGGAGACATGGTATATGGCTCGGTACCTCAAACCCACCTTAACAAACTTGACACCCTCTACAATTCAATATGTCGTTTTGTTCTCCAATGCAACTATAACACACATCACTGCAAAATGCTCAAAGAACTAGATTGGTCATCACTCGAGTCTAGGCGCAAAGTTCACCTTTCCTGTCTTGCCTTCAAATTCTTTATAGGCAAGCTACCCAGCTACCTGAACAAGCTCCTCACCCCTACCACATGCAGCACCTATCATCTGAGATCAGACTCCAAAAGACTGCTCATGGTCCCAAGGCTCAACAAAGTATCCGGACATCCTCCTTCTCTTACCGTGCACCCCAAAACTGGAACAACCTACCAGAGACTCTCACATCTACCACCAGTTTAAGTTCTTTCAAATCTAAGTCTGTCACACATTTTAATCTGGTCTGTAACTGTTTCATACGCCCATAATATTTATTATCTTTAACTGTGCATGCAATGTCTTGTATATAATGTTTACCCTTGTCATTTATGTAACTATTTGTAACCATGTATTATTTGTCTTAATTCTGTGCCCAGGACATACTTGAAAACGAGAGGTAACTCTCAATGTTTTACTTCCTGGTAAAATATTTTATAAATAAAATAAATAAATAAACAAATCCTCCCCCCGAGCTCAGACCTCGAGGGATGAGCGACCATGGATATTAGGGAGTGCATCCTTGACAGCCCATCAGCATTACCATGTTTGTGCCCTGACCTGTGCTCCACAGAAAATTTAAAGTATTGTAGGCTTAGGAACCACCTGGTCACTCTAGCATTCTTCTCTCGGTTTTGACACATCCATTTGAGGGGTGCATGATCTGTGACCAACCGGAATTTTCTCCCCAACAGATAGTACTGCACCGACACACTTTATTCGAGCAAATGCCTGGTTTGTACCTGGCAGAAACCTGGAATCCGCCGCTGCTCACCTCTTGCATGCTTCGTTGCATTTGCCTTCCCAGCCACGGTTCATGCCTGGCTGACGGGGGCCTGATCTGTTAAATGATAATGAGAATGATTTACTAGGCTGCGATGTTTCGATTGTCCACCAGATGGCATAAACTCATGACTTAAGTAATGTGTGGCCTTTGCAAGTTGTTTCGTTTCCAAAAAAAAGTTACTTTATCCCAGTACAGTATGCTATTGTGTAACTTGTCCTTGAGACTGAAGGAAGAGTTGCAAAAAATGTATCAATTTAGGCTTTACATACTGTAATGTATTAAATAAAGACAAAGATCATTTTCACTTACACTATTCTACAGAGACATGAGTGTTCAAGTGGAGCCCGTGTTCCAAAAACCTGACAGAAGTTATGCTTATTTGATATGGGCCGCTATTAATGCAACAGAGGATAAGATGGCAACAGTTGTTCAAATTTATCAGTATTTTATCGAAAATTATGACTTTTACAGATTTTCGCCAACTCCTCATTTGTGGAAGCATGCAATAAGGAAAAGGTTATGTAGTGACCCCTGTTTTCACCGTATTGAGCCCCAATTTGTTGGAGGGTATTGGTGTGTGTCACAGGGTTTTTCCCGTATCTATGATAATGGAGGCGGCAAAAGGCGAAGGGTCGTGTTAAAACGAAATAAGAAGCGACAGTCCCTGCCAAGCAATGCGCCAGAACCAGAACCAGAACCAGCAGCAGCACCAGCTTATCATCATGGTCCCGCCGTCGGTGACAACTCTGAGATGGATTTCGCAGCCAGTTTTGATGAAGCTTGCATGTACCTAAGCGATTTCCCGCTGACTACAGGTGGGCTAGTCCCTCTGCAAAATGATGAAAGCTGGACTGGAAGTGGGCCGGCGCCAGCGCAAGCTGAATGGGAAATTTAGTAATACTGTACAGTATGGTGAGTACTGTATTTTTGCCGTATTATTTTGGTGGGGCTGGCTGGGAACTTCTTTAGGGGGCTGACCATTACTGTACATTAAAACTTTTCATTTTGTTTTTCCTCAGAAAAGAAAACGGCTAATGGGGGGATTTCGATGGATTATATTGTACTGTATGCTGATGTTTTCCGGCCATACAGTATACTGTGTAATAAACCCGAATAAATAAAACTATGCATTTATTCTACAGTACATGTTCAGTAAATTACTGCACATACTGGGGGCGAGATGTGTTTGCAGCAGAGAGAGATTTAATAATATTGTACAGTGAGCAGGGGGTTCCCTGAGCCAGAAATTAATGCTCAGGGAACCCCCCCCCCCCTGCTCCTGATCAATATTATTAAAAATACGGAAAATGCTGCGTCATTACCATAGCGGATAGCCGCTAAGGCAATGAAGGGGTTAACCCACCGTGCCCGCTTTATTGTGTGTAGTGGGGATGGGTGAGGGGGGTATTTGGCCCTTGGTGTGAGTTTAGGACTTGCGGGAGGGGGGGGGGGGGGGGTTGCGGGTGCACTTAACCCCTTCACGATCGTAGCAGTTAATACCGCTACGGTCATGAAGGGGTTAAGCCCTCCCGCTACCCCACCCCCCCCCCCCCGCAAGCCCTCCCCAACCATCGTTGGGGCGAATACCCCATTCACCCACCCTCCCGCTACCCACAATAAAAAAATACACACACACAGCAGCCGCCAAAAAATAAATAAATAAATGACAATAAATACATTTGAAATACATTTTTATTGATAGTGTAGATGTGCAGGGGGTCTCCGGAGGTGAACCGCGTTGGTTTTAGGTCTGGGGACCCCGTGCCCCCCGAGATACAGGCCCCTTAGGGGCTGCCGGTAGCCCTCTGCTTGGTTTAAATGTCCGATCACGTGATCGCGGCCTGTAAACCAAGCAGAGCAGAGGGATACCGGCACCCCCTAAAGGGGCCTGTATCTCGGGGGGCACGGGGTCCCCAGACCTGAAACCTGTGCGCTTCAGCTCCGGAGACCCCCTGCACATCTACACTATCAATAAAAATGTATTTCAAATGTATTTATTGTCATTTATTTATTTATTTATTTATATTTATTTATTCATTGTGCTGCTGCTGCAAGTCGTAAACTCACACCAAGGGCCAAACACCCCCCTCACCCCCAATAAAAAAAATTCACGCACAGCAGCCCCACAATTAATAAATAAATCTAAATAAATAAATAAAATCTATGTAAAACCCCCTCCCCTATTCTCGCTTTTAAAACGCCCTGCCTTCTCTCTAATCTATGTAACAAACCCTCCCCCTATCCCCCTATTGTGTGTGCGTTAAGATTCCCTGCAAGCTATGTAAAAAAACCTCCCCCTATTGTGTGTGTGTTTAAATCTGTCTGGCCTGTGTTTCTGAGTGCTGAGTGCTCTGCGTTTAAAGGTCCCGATCACGTGATCGCGGCCTGTAAACCAAGCAGAGCAGAGGGATACCGGCACCCCCTAAAGGGGCCTGTATCTCGGGGGGCACGGGGTCCCCAGACCTGAAACCTGTGCGCTTCAGCTCCGGAGACCCCCTGCACATGTACACTATCAATAAAAATGTATTTCAAATGTATTTATTGTCATTTATTTATTTATTTATTTATATTTATTCATTGTGCTGCTGCTGCAAGTCGTAAACTCACACCAAGGGCCAAACACCCCCCTCACCCCCAATAAAAAAAATTCACGCACAGCAGCCCCACAATTAATAAATAAATCTAAATAAATAAATAAAATCTATGTAAAACCCCCTCCCCTATTCTCGCTTTTAAAACGCCCTGCCTTCTCTCTAATCTATGTAAAAAACCCTCCCCCTATCCCCCTATTGTGTGTGCGTTAAGCTTCCCTGCAAGCTATGTAAAAAAACCTCCCCCTATTGTGTGTGTGTTTAAATCTGTCTGGCCTGTGTTTCTGAGTGCTGAGTGCTCTGCGTTTAAAGGTCCCGATCACGTGATCGCGGCCTGTAAACCAAGCAGAGCAGAGGGATACCGGCACCCCCTAAAGGGGCCTGTATCTCGGGGGGCACGGGGTCATGATGCGTGGGAACTTTATCCTTATTGACGTCACATCCTTTCTCCCCCAAGCCCCTGACACATGGTATACCAGAGCCATTCAGAGTAGGGATAAAGTTCCCACGCTCTGATTGGCTCTAGTACCATGTGTGCACGGCCATGTGCCTTTTCATGACGTCAACTTAAAGGCAATTGAAGCAAAGCCATTCTGATTGGCTGTGCTTTCATTCCCTTTAAGTGACGTCATCATTTTTTTATTATCGGCCAAAACACATGGTTTTCACGGTCCAATCAGGACCGTGGGAACCATGACGCAAAATGTGACGTCATAGGCCTTTAAAAGCCTATGTCGTCTCATTTTGCAGCCAGACGCCGCGGAGGAAGGACCTCCGGAGAAGGAAAAAGACAAGGGCGTGGCCGATGATGGAAAGAAGACCACGCCCTGCCCCGCCCGGAAGGAGATAGAAGAAAGAAGAATACAGATGAAGGTGTATTACAAGTAGAAGACCCGTGGATTGGTTTGGATTTTTAGTTTAATGTTTATTATTTTCAATGGTTTATTATTTTATGGGTTCCTGATCGTGGATTGGTTCGTGAGTAAGCTGGGCAACGGGAGTCGGTGGGGGCAAGTAATGGTAAGTGAACTACAGTAAAGAAATGTATTTTATTTAACTTGTTAATTTTTTCAAAAGGTTTTTTAACCTGTGTATTTTTTTTTTTTTGTGGTATATCATTTCTTGCCACTGTATGTATGTATGTACAATATATATGTCTAGAGAGATATACTGTACAGTATACATTCAGGGTAAGAAATGATGATGTTTTAAAAGCTGGATTAGATGTGTTTTTAATTATTTTGTGAGTTTAAAGTATTTTAAAATTAGATACTGTAGATGTATTCCTTGGTATTGTATTGTGTGTTTGAGGAAGGTCAGGGATACTGTAGGTACTGTAGGCTTGGTTTGGAAAGGTTGTATTTTTGTCGGTACTTATATTTTTTCAAAGGCTTAATTGTTCTGCTCTAGGCGTGAATCTGTTAATGGTTTCATTGTTCATGATTGAGTGTGAAATGTTTAGAGATCTAAATAATGATTGCTAATTGATTTTTGTTTACGTTGATTAATTTGCAGAATGTATACAGTATGGTGCATAGATTTTATGCATTTTGGAATGTGACTTTTTTCATTGGTTTGTGATCATATACAGTACAGTAGATTGTGAGATCAGTTAGGATTTTTAAAGGAAATTGATTTTAATGTAGTGTCTGTATGGAGAAGTGTTTGGTTGTAGAACAGTATGGTTTTGATAACCCTTCTACATTTATTTGTACTGTATATTTGGTTTATCATGGGTGTGTATATAACGTGTGTATATATATATATATATACTGTATATATCTCTCTCTCTCTCTTTCTCTCTGTCTCTCTGTATGTATATATATACAGTATATATATATAGTTGCATGATGAAGCCACAGTACAAATTCATGGGTGAAGGGTGGGTATCGTGCCTGTGTGGCTTAACCCCTTAATTACCTTTGCGGTTATTATCCGATAAGGTGTTTAAGGGGTTAATTGATATCTGAATGTAATTGCAATGTATTGGCTTTGTATTTGCTATGTATGTTGTGGACAAGACAAGGATTTTGCTGGCAACGGACACTTCGTATTGATGAGGTCAGTAGTACTTTATTTATTTGTATATGCTAGTTAATGTTTTTAATAATGGGCAATTAATCTATTATCCATATCTGGATAATAGTTATTTTGCACATTATTGTACTGTAGGTGTTGGGGGGGAGGGTGTATGTATTGAATGTATAGGCCAGGTTTATTTTTTTTACATTCAGGGTTACTTCCGTGGTTTTGCGTGGGACCTCTGGAGACCACCCGCGGGGAATCCTCGGGTATCCTAAAGGGTAGCAGGCTGGTGGTTCCACGGGTGACACATGCGGGGATGATGATGTGTGGTCCCACTTCTGTGGGGGCACCGCGGACCCGTAGTCTGCGGGCATGACGATGTGTGGTCCCACTTCTGTGGGGGTACCTCCGAGCCGTAGGTGCGGGGATGATGATGTGTGGTCCCACTTCTGTGGGGGCACCGCGGACCCGTAGTGAGCACCCGTGAGTTCCCCAGACCCCCATGGGAACCACCCGAGGCCCCGCAGACACCTGTGGGTTTGACCCGGGGCTCCCAGACATCCTTGGGCCTACCGTGTGGACCCAACTGTGGCTCACGGTGACCCAAGGAGACCACCTGAGCGCCATGGTGCTGGCAGGATCCACCAGCAGGCCTCCAGAACCTGTGGAATGCTGCTGGTAAACTGTAGGTCTGTCCAGGTGCCCTGCCAGCCCACCGGGGACTAGCGTGGGGCTACGTTATGGACCCTGAATGTAAAAGAATAATTCTTGTATTTATGGGGGGGGGGGCACAGGGGGTTGGTAATGTATTTAATAAATAGAATGCTGTTTATTGTGGGTGATTGTACTGTTTTTATTGTGGGTACTGGGGTGGGGGTGGGGTGTTTCCCCAACGGTATGTGGGTAGGCCTCCCTTGTGGGTACTGACTGGGTGGTTAGGCCTCACGGGTGGGGGGGGGGGGGTTAGTGTGGGAGGGTATGTAGGCATCCCGAGTGGTGGGTGGGTGAGGGTGGGTTAACCCCTTCATGACTGTAGCGGTTAATAACCGCTATGGTGATTAAGGGGTTAGGGGACATTACTTTGTATGTTTTAATTTTTGTGTCTGTTTTGCAGAAGCGGAGGGGCCATGGCCAGGATGGGGGGGGGGGTTAACGGTATGTGGGTAGGGGGTGAGGGTGGTTAGCAATGCAGGGAGGGAGATTTACTGGTAACAGAAACATCTCTCTCCCTTCAATGTAATCTGTTTAAAGCCCCCTCCCCCCTAATGTATGTTTCTGTAAAATCTCTCTCCCTTCAATGTACTGTAATCTGTTTAACAGAAACATTAGGGGGGGAAGGGGCTTTAGGCCTTTATATCTCTCTCCCTTCAGTGTAATCTGCTTAACAGAAACATTAGGGGGGAAGGGGCTTTAGGCCTTTATATCTCTCTCCCTTCAGTGTAATCTGCTTAACACAAACATTAGGGGGGAAGGGGTTTTTAAACAATGCTGTGTATAATGTATAAGGTTTTTTACAATTAGATAGATGTAATCCTTGGTATTGTAAGGGTTAGTTTGTTTTTAAATTGTCTTTTCTGGTTGTTACTTACAGTATATATTGATTTTGGTTTACTTGCTTGGTTAAAATACTGTAGTTAAGTTGACTTGTTTGGAAGTGTTTGTACAGTATTTACTGGTAGAGTAGCTTGCAATTATATTGTTAACATTCATTTGCAGAATGTACAGTACTGTATATGGTGCATAGATTTAATGCTATGCATCATTTACAGTATACAATGTACTGTAAATGCAATGTACTGTGTGGATTGTAATGTTATGTTTTATACTGTACAGTATGGCATTCATTAACTTCATTGCTCTACACATCTAGGGATTTCATTCCACCTTACCACCTTTCCTACACATGATTTGTGCTGTAGGCATTGGTTACTGTATATTACTGTATGCTAATGCAGATGTGTGATGCTTTGAGACTGTCATTTATACTTTGACAAGTCTACCTTTTGGTGTGTAGTGTGCATTATCCTTAGCGTTGTATAGGTGCCTTTAAACCCAGTAACCTATTGTGATTCACTTTGATTCTCCCTAGTGTTTTTTGAGTCACTATCCTTTTCATGTTTAGGGTTGACAGTGTGTGTCGTTCCCTAGTGCTGTTCATTAGTGTTTAAGGGTCCATGCCTCTTTTTTAAGTGTTTTTAAATCATGTACTGTTTATTCATTCCTTTTTGCACTGTGTCAAATAAATAAACAAATATATCAATTGCATACCTGAGTGCTCCCATACGGGTTACTTTTTTCTCTTTTCACTCACATACAGTATGTATATATATACTGTATATATATATATACAGTATATATATATATATATATATATATATATATATATATATATATATATATATATATATATATATATATATATATATATAAATATAGCTGTATGATATATATATATATATATATATATATACACAGTGTATATATGTATACTGTATATATATATATATATATATATATATATATATATATATATATATATATATATATATATATATATATATATATATATATATATATATACAGTGTATATATATATACAAAGTATATACTGTACAGTATATATTTATTTCTCTTCATGTCTTTATTTATTTATTTATTTAGATTTATTTATTAATTGTGGGGCTGCTGTGCGTGAATTTTTTTTATTGGGGGTGAGGGGGGTGTTTGGCCCTTGGTGTGAGTTTACGACTTGCAGCAGCAGCACAATGAATAAATATAAATAAATAAATAAATAAATAAATGACAATAAATACATTTGAAATACATTTTTATTGATAGTGTACATGTGCAGGGGGTCTCCGGAGCTGAAGCGCACAGGTTTCAGGTCTGGGGACCCCGTGCCCCCCGAGATACAGGCCCCTTTAGGGGGTGCCGGTATCCCTCTGCTCTGCTTGGTTTACAGGCCGCGATCACGTGATCGGGACCTTTAAACGCAGAGCACTCAGCACTCAGAAACACAGGCCAGACAGATTTAAACACACACACAATAGGGGGAGGTTTTTTTACATAGCTTGCAGGGAAGCTTAATGCACACACAATAGGGGGATAGGGGGAGGGTTTTTTACATAGATTAGAGAGAAGGCAGGGCGTTTTAAAAGCGAGAATAGGGGAGGGGGTTTTACATAGATTTTATTTATTTATTTAGATTTATTTATTAATTGTGGGGCTGCTGTGCGTGAATTTTTTTTATTGGGGGTGAGGGGGGTGTTTGGCCCTTGGTGTGAGTTTACGACTTGCAGCAGCAGCACAATGAATAAATAAATATAAATAAATAAATAAATAAATGACAATAAATACATTTGAAATACATTTTTATTGATAGTGTACATGTGCAGAGGGTCTCCAGAGCAGAAGCGCACAGGTTTCAGGTCTGGGGACCCCGTGCCCCCCGAGATACAGGCCCCTTTAGGGGGTGCCGGTATCCCTCTGCTCTGCTTGGTTTACAGGCCGCGATCACGTGATCGGACCTTTAAACCAAGCAGAGGGCTACCGGCACCCCCTAAAGGGGCCTGTATCTCGGGGGGCACGGGGTCCCCAGACCTAAAACCAACGCGGTTCAGCTCCGGAGACCCCCTGCACATCTACACTATCAATAAAAATGTATTTCAAATGTATTTATTGTCATTTATTTATTTATTTTTTGGCGGCTGCTGTGTGTGTGTATTTTTTTATTGTGGGTAGCGGGAGGGTGGGTGAATGGGGTATTCGCCCCAAAGATGGTTGGGGAGGGCTTGCGGGGGGGGGGGGGGGTGGGGTAGCGGGAGGGCTTAACCCCTTCATGACCGTAGCGGTATTAACTGCTACGATCGTGAAGGGGTTAAGTGCACCCGCAACCCCCCCCCCCCCTCCCGCAAGTCCTAAACTCACACCAAGGGCCAAATACCCCCCTCACCCATCCCCACTACACACAATAAAGCGGGCACGGTGGGTTAACCCCTTCATTGCCTTAGCGGCTATCCGCTATGGTAATGACGCAGCATTTTCCGTATTTTTAATAATATTGATCAGGAGCAGGGTGGGGGGGGGGGGTTCCCTGAGCATTAATTTCTGGCTCAGGGAACCCCCTGCTCACTTTACAATATTATTAAAATAATGCTTCTTTACCATAGCGCATAGACGCTAAGGTAAAGAACGAGTGTTTATTTATACTGTATATTGTATGTGTTTTATTGATACTGTACATGTGCAGAGGGTCTCCAGAGCAGAAGCGCACAGGTTTCAGGTCTGGGGACCCCGTGCCCCCCGAGATACAGGCCCCTTTAGGGGGTGCCGGTATCCCTCTGCTCTGCTTGGTTTACAGGCCGCGGTCACGTGATCGGGGCTTTTAACGCAGAGCTGGATACCGGCACCCCCTAAAGGGGCCTGTATCTCGGGGGGCACGGGGTCCCCAGACCTAAAACCAACGCGGTTCAGCTCCGGAGACCCCCTGCACATCTACACTATCAATAAAAATGTATTTCAAATAATTTTTAATGTGTGGATGTTTGCGCAGAGAGAGAGCAGCGGATCTCTCTCTGCTGCAAACACATCTCGCCCCCGCCGCCCATACAGTAGTATCATTTATGTATGTGCATATACAGTACAGTACAGTACTGTACAGTACTGTATGTTAGGGCTTACAGGGGTTGTTGTTATACAGTACTGTATATATATATATATACTGCATTACAATTCATTATAGGGGACGGCTTCACAGAGAATAGCTCGCAAGCGCCACCATGTGTATTTTGACGGCATTGCAGTATTGTAACCAGCCGGAATAAAAAGCTTAAATTCCTGCCGGAAAATAACGCAATGCACTCTGGCTGAAAAATATCAGAAACCTGAATACACCCGAGTATACCCGAATTCGCGGGACTAGCCGTGCTCGAATAAAGTGTGTCGCCAGTGTATTTGAGCGTCTCTACAGCCTACTTTATTGCGAGATACTCTTTCTCGACTATTGAGTAATTTTTCTCCTGGGGATTTAGTTTCCTACTTAAATAAAGGATGGGGTGCTCCTCACCTAAAGACTCCTGGGAGAGTACAGCCCCCAGCCCTACTCAGATGCGTCGGTTTGGACTAAAAACTCTTTAGAGAAGTCAGGTGTGACCAACACTGGTTGGGCACAGAGAGCTTCTTTCAGGCTTCTAAAGGCCTGTTCGGTTTTGGTGGACCACTTTACCATTATCGGCCCTCTTGCTTTTGTGTGGTCGGTTAGTGGGGTTGCCTTAGTTGCAAAATTGGGAATAAACCTTCTATAGTAGCCAATTAATCCCAAAAAGGTCCTTACTTGTTTTTTTGTAACTGGCCTTGGCCAATTTTGTAGTGCCTCTACTTTGAGTGTTTGGGGTTTGAGTAAACCTCTGCCAATAGAATACCCCAGATACTTGGTCTCCTCCAGACCAATAGTGCATTTAGCGGGGTTAGCAGTTAGTCCAGCAGACCGAACTGCGTCAAGCACAGCTTGGACCTTTGGAAGGTGGGATTGCCAATCTTCACTATGGATTACCACATCATCAAGGTAGGCGGCAGCATACCGAGCATGTGGCTTTAAAATTTTAGCTATCATTCTTTGGAATGTGGCAGGAGCTCCATGTAAGCCAAAAGGCAGCACCCTATACTGAAAGAGGCCGTCTGGGGTTGAGAAGGCTATCTTTTCTTTTGCCCTTTCTGTGAGGGGAACCTGCCAGTACCCTTTTGTTAGGTCTAGGGTCATGAGATATCGGGCTTTGCCCAGTCTCTCTACCAGTTCAGCAACCCTGGGCATAGGATAAGTATCAAATTTTGACACAGCGTTTAGTTTACGTTAGTCATTGCAAAACCTTGTTGTACCATCTGGTTTTTGGACTAAAATTATAGGGCTGTTCCACCCACTTTGGGATTCCTCAATTACACCTAGTTTTAGCATTTGTTTAACCTCTAAACTTATAGCCTCTCTTTTGGCCTCTGGGATTCAGTACGGTTTAAGGTTAACTCGGACCCCTGGTTCAGAGACTAGGTCATGTTCAATTACCCTAGTTCTACCTGGCATTGTAGAGAAGACTTCTTTGTTTCTTCTCACTAGGTTTTGGACCTCTCGTTTCTGATGAATGGACAGGGTTTCAGCTATGCTAACCTCTGGGTCAGTTTCTTGATTCTCTGACGGACCTGGGAGTACTATGGTTAATAAGACCTCTCTATCTTTCCAGGGCTTAAGTAGGTTTACATGGTAAATTTGCTCAGGTTTCCTCCTACCTGGCTGTCTCACCTTGTAATTTACTTCTCCCACTCTTTCCAAGACCTCATATGGCCCATGCCACTTAGCAAGGAATTTACTCTCTACGGTGGGAACCAGAACTAGCACCCTATCTCCTGGATAAAAAATTCTGACCCTAGCCCCCTTATTATACGTATTCCTCTGTGCCTCTTGAGCTTTTTCCATGTGTTCCCTCACTATAGGTAGGACCGCATCTATGCGGTCCTGCATCTGGGCAACATGTTCTATTACACTTCTGTATGGGGTAACCTCGTGTTCCCAAGTCTCTTTGGCTATATCCAGTAAGCCCCTTGGGTGTCGGCCATACAATAGTTCAAACGGAGAGTAGCCTGTGGACCATTGGGGAACCTCCCTAATGGCAAATAACAGGTATGGTAACAAACAATCCCAGTTTTTCCCATCCTTATCGACCACCCGGCGTAACATGTTTTTTAAGGTTTTATTGAATCGTTCCACTAAACCATCTGTTTGTGGATGATAGACTGAAGTTCTGAGATGCTTGATTTTTAGGAGTTTACATAACTCTTTTGTTACTTGGGACATAAATGGTGTTCCCTGGTCAGTTAAGATCTCTTTAGGAATTCCGACCCGGGTAAACAGAACTATTAAATCTTTTGCTATGTTTTTAGCAGAGGTGCTACGTAGGGGAATTGCCTCCGGATATCGGGTGGCATAATCTAATATTACCAATATATGCTGATGTCCCCTAGCAGACTTTATTAGGGGTCCTACTAGATCAATAGCAATCCGGTCAAATGGTACATCTATTATGGGAAGGGTTACCAATGGGCTACGATACGCTTTGAACGGGGCGGTGATCTGACATTCTGGGCATGATGAGCAATAATTTGTAATTTCTGCCAGAACCCCAGGCCAATAGAAACTTCGGAGAACCTTTTCCTTTGTCTTTTCCACCCCTAGGTGTCCCCCCAATGGGTGACTATGTGCGAGGTGTAATACTACATTACGGAATATCCATGGCACCAACAATTGTTTAGTTATAATGTATTTCCTCCTATCAACCCGATATACCAGGTCATTTTCTAAGTAGGGGTAGGCAAGTGACCTATCTGGTTGGCCAGGAGTACTATTCTGGTCCCGAATATTCCCCCTTGCTTCCGCTAATGTGGGGTCTTCCCACTGGGCCTTCTTAAAACTCCCAGGACAGACCTCTAGGTCAGCTAAGGTCTTACCCTGTTCTGGGGTGGTAAGTGCCTGTTCAACATCTTGATTTGGGGTATTCCCTACCAATGTGGCCATGGGAAAGGGAATTTTACAGCACTCTTCCTCTTTCCCCTTCTTATTCAGGCCCTCGTCAACCTCCATTTCTGAAAAAGGGAAAGGATTTGTTTCTTCTGTTACTTCTTTATGGTCCGCTATTGAACTCTGGGCGCTATTCTGAGAGGAGGACCACATTTTTAGAAAATGGGGAAAGTCGGTCCCTATTAACACATCATGTGCCAATTTGGGTACTATACCCACTTTGAAATCTAAAGAACCAAACTCTGTTTCAATAATAACATCAACAGTGGAATATTCGTGATTATCCCCATGTATACAACAAATTGCCACTCTTTGTGAACTGTTTACCTGTTTTTTTTCAATTGTCAACAGGTATTCGGACACTAGTGTATCCATACTCTCAGAGTCAAGTAGTGCCCGAACGCTCTTACCATTTACCTTTACAAATGCCAGAGATGGTTATTCAAGGGGTCCTCTGGGCTAGGGCCCATACATTGAGACCACAACGAATAAGGTTCAACGCTGTTGCATTGCATTGGTTCAGTATTTAGTGGGCAGACTTTCGCGGTGTGGCCCCTCTCATATCAATTTACACATTTAGGTACATAGTCTGTGTCCCACTTAGAGCCCTTTTTCGGCTCTCCATGTTGGCTGTTGCCCTTAGTATGCGAGCCACTGTTGCTGGTGCTGTGTGAAGGCAGTCGCCGCTCTTCAGCCCCCCTTAACCCTGGTACCCTTTTACTGTCTCTGGAAGAGTCCTGGAACCTTGGGTAGTGGGGATGCTCCATGCCTATGGGTTGCGGGTGCTCTTCTGCTGCATTGTACCTTTCTACGAGGGCCACCAGCTCATCTGCATTGTGGGGGTCACTCTTACTGACCTAACGGCGTAGGGCAGAGGGAAGTTTCCTCAAGAACTGGTCCATGACCAACCGTTCCACGATGTGGCTTGCTGAGTTGATCTCGGGTTGTAGCCACTTCCGGGCGAGCTGGATGAGGTCATACATCTGGGATCGGGTGGCTTTATCCAACGTGAAGGACCGTGCGTGGAACCTTTGGGCGCGAACAGCCGTGGTTACGCCGAGGCGGGCGAGGATCTCGAACTTCAACTTTGCATAGACGTTAGCTTCGGCTGGCTCTAGATCAAAGTAAGCCTTCTGGGGTTCACCGCTTAAGAAGGGTGTGATTAGACTGGCCCACTCAGCTTCTGGCCAACCCTCTCTCTGTGCCGTGCATTCAAAGGTGAGAATATAGGTTTCAACATCATCCGAGGGCCCCATCTTCCGAAGGTAGTGGCTTGCCCTGGCCATTTTCAGGACTGTGGCTGCCTCTGCCAGTGGAGCCTTAGTGATAGCCTCTCTCAGGACCTCAAGTTCCTGCTGTATGACCTGGGCGAACCGTTGTTGCTCCTCTCTCAGCAAGCGGTTTGTCTCTTGCTGGGTTGCATTCTCCTGTTGCTGAGTTGCATTAGTCTCTTGCTGGGCTATTAGCAGCTGTTGCTGGGTTGTATTCGCCTCTTGCAGGGCTGCGTTCGTCTCTTTCTGGGCAGCGACATTGCGTACCAACGCACTCACCACGTCTTCCATCTTGTTTGGAAAAAACAACTTTTTTTTTTTTGTTTATTTTTTTTAAAGTTCTTTTACCCGCAGACCTTTTAGTGTTCTGCCCGCATTCTCCACCATATGTAACAAACGGCTTACTCCGGGGCTCCGCCGTCTGTCCAGGACTGCTAGAACACGGTCTTTTAGGGTAGGTTAAATGACAAGGCGTAATGTGCTGTTTCTTCAAACAGGCTACTGCCTGGTTTATTCAGTCCCAGGCACTGAGACTGCCACACTGAATACAAAAGAAAACACAAGCAAAACAAAACCCTGCTCATCTGAGTAATAACTTAACTGAGGTTCACTCTGACTGGGGTTGGGGTGGTTTGCCCGCTTCCAACAAACAAAAATAAGGATCTTTACAATTTGAGAAAAGGAACAGAATGAGTTAACCTGTTTGGGGAGAGGCTTTTCCCCTCTCTGCTTCCAGCAGCATTCCTGCCTCCAGTCTCTTGGGGAGAGGGAAGAGGAACCAGGAAATAAGCCTTAAATTCCTGATTTCTATCTAGAAGGACAGGTAACAGAAATCAGGCAGCATACAACTCTGGTCTGGATCCCTCATCCCTCAGTTCCAGCAACTGTCAAACTGTGGGATGGAGTGCATATATTCTGAGGCTGCACTTTCTAGCCTAAACAGGATAGAAGCTGTCCAGTATCCTGGGAGCCCTATATATGGAATTTATTACCATCCCCTGGTTTCTGTCACTATATATATATATATATATATATATATATATATATATATATATATATATATATATAGAGAGAGAGAGAGAGAGAGAGAAAGGGGAAAACACAGGCGCAAACTGTTAACTAAGCAATTAAAATATGTGCATAAGTAGACTGGGGATAAACTTAGGGTCCTTGATTTCTCTGTAATGAAAAGTAGAAAAGAGACAAATATGGTGAAGTACGTTTTTGTATTTGTTACTGCGCAAAAGTAGATCGCTACTTACAAAGTAGCAGATGTTATAAAGCATATAGGATATAAAATCCTCTCCGTGCTGCTGCCTGGAGTTGTGGTCTGCTTCCTCCCCACGTGGAACGCCAAGATTCTCTGTGGTAGGCTTCCTCCGTCTGCAGCTGCCCTCCTGAGCTCCCTGGTTCCTCCTCTGGTGTCGCGACATTGTACTGATGACGTCACTCAGCCGAGATTACAGCCATAGCCTCGTGGATAATGTCCAAGAGATGCAAGGATATTCAGAAGGGAATTGTGCTAAATATGAATTTTGAAGAGGGGATGCTAAGAAATAATTAAAAGCCTCCACTCTACGCGTTTCTTCCTGTTGCTAGGACTTCATCTGGGGAATAAGCATGTGTAGCTGACTGACATTTAAATACTATAACCTGATCCTCTATAGGTTGATTAGATGACCAATGTCTGAACGTCTAGCTGATAAACATACCTAACACTGAAATAACAGATATATAAATGGTAGAACCCACATTTACATCAAATATTTAAATAAAATTACACAATTTTAATAACACATAATCATAAATTATGAAAGTAGGAGAATAAATAAAATAAAGTATGTATGTTATAAGTAAATCTATAATATAAAGCAATATAACGCAAAAAATATATATATAACCCAAAAAAAAAAAAACATAGTAAAAAATGGATCATTGTTAATCAATAACACATTTGTGTAATCAGTTTTTGTATAGAAGGTTTTATCTTGCACTAAAATTTAGATATATTATATCATGTTAATGAATATGGTATTCAAGAGGATTGATCGCATTTTGCGATATGAATAATTTGTTAGACATGCGTATTAGAAATGATTACAGAGAATTACTTAAAGAAGCACCTTAGCAAACCATAAGGTGTATCCAATGATTTAAATATATATATTTTAAATCATTATATACTGATTTTATTTACTGATTTTATTTAAAACTGATATTAGCATAGAAAAGCACCTAGGTCTATGTCTGTATTCAAACCAAGTGGAACCAATGTTTTCATTGTATGGATCCACTTGGTTTCCAGATTGGAGATGGCATTTACGTTATCCCCTCCCCTCCAATGTTTTTGCTAGTTTATCAATGCCAATACATTGGATGCCTGCAGGATTGCTATTGTGCTCCTCACAAAAATGTCTGGACAAAGTATGTTGTAAAAAACCTTTTTGTATATTGGTAATGTGTTCTGCAAAGCATAGCTTTAATTTCCTTGTAGTGCGCCCTATTTATTGTTTTTTACAGGGGCATTGAATTAAATATACGATATTAGATGAATCACAATTTATGAAATGCTTAATTTCATATGTTTTTCCTGTATGAGTTGAAGAAAAATCTTTTGTTTTTTTGGCATTATGTAAATCCAATTTACACATTTTACATCTTAGACATTTATAGAAACCTTTCGGTTCCAAAAATGTACTAGTGGATATGTTTTTATTTGATGCTTTTAAACCACTTGGAGCTATAAGATTTTTCAAAGTGTCAGCTTTTGAAAAAAAATATTTTTGGGACCAAAGGTAAATGCGATTGTAAAATAGGATCCTTTAAAGCTGCAGTTCAGTCAATATCCTGCATGTGTGTTTTTTTTAAATTAATCAGTTCTGTAATAAGAAAAAAAACTTTTAGCATTTTCTGTTTAAAAAAAAAAATTACTTTGAAAGACCAATTTTCTTGTATTCTATTTTAACAACCATTTACTAAGGCACTGCCCCTTCATGTCCTGTCACAAGCCCTGGCACACCCCTTTGTCAGCCCTGCCCTCCTTCTAGCACATGTCAGTGCAGGAGTGCTCATGAATATTCATGAGCTTCCACTGAGTGACAGAAGCAGAGGAAAAACATATCCCATAACTAAAGATTTCACCAATCAATACATGGAGAACGAATTGACTGGCAGCTATACAGTTCTTTAGGTAATTAGAGATTGCCCACATGAAACTATTGAATTAAAAAAATAAGTAAAAAAAAAGACTGAACTGCAGCTTTAAGACTAATGGCCAATGTTTTTTAATTGATGGAGCTAACGGATTGTATTGTGTAATGAAAGGTATGTCTATTTGATTCTCAACATTGTCAGCACTGCGGACCTCTCCTTTATTATATTTTAACAGTTCTTTTCTATCAATTGTACTTATTTTAGTAAATGTTTGGTCCAGAATTGTTTTTTTATAATTCTTTGTTTCAAATTTTTCAAGCATTTTTTTGGCTTGTTCTTCATATACACTGTTATTAGTGCAATTGTGTTTTATTCTACGCAATTCTCCTTGAGGGATGTTATCAAGCATATATTTAAATGGTTACTGCCTGCCTCGATGTAATTGAGGCAGCTGACTGGTTTATGATAAGTCTTAGTCAGATATTGCCATTTTCTATGTAAATAAGTAAGTCAAGAAACTCAAGTTCACTAGTGCTGAATTTAGAAGTGAAGTGTAAATTAAAAGTGTTTTGATTAATATAACTTAAAAATAATAATAATGTGTATTTATCACCTTTTCAAATAAAAAATATATCATCGACAAAACGTGTCCATAGTACTAAATTTGCACCGAACTCATGTGGTGACCATATAAATTAGTTTTCCCACATCTCCATAAATAGGTTAGCATAGCTCGGTGCAAATTTAGTACCCATGGCAGAGCCTTTAATTTGTAAAAATAACTCTTCATTAAACCAAAAATAATTATGTGTTAATGCGAATTTAATTAAAGATACTAATAAATCAATATGTGGTTTGGTGTAAATACCCTCTTGTTCCAAAAATCATTGAATGGCTAGACACCCTTGTGTATGATCAATAACTGTGTATAGTGAAGTGACATCACATGTGACTAAATAATATTGATCTAGCCATACAATTTCACGCAACATATTAAGAATGTGGGTTGTGTCCTTTAAATGTGATTTGAGTTTCTTGACTACTTTCTGTAAGAAGAAATCCAAATATGCTGACAAGTTTGAGGTCATAGATTGTACACCAGAAATTATAGGGTGGCACGGAGGATTTAACGGATCTTTATGTAATTTTGTAAATAATAAAAAATGGGTAATATAGGTTTTTTTATAAAGATAAATTCAAATTCTTCTTTTGATATGATTTTCTTTTTAATCCCAAAACTAAGAGATTCTCCACCTCATACAGAAAATCCTCTGTTGGATTTTTACAGACTCTAGGATAGGTATTTGTATCATCTAATAATCTTAAAGATTCCTTTATATAGTTTACTTTATCTTGGATTACCAATCCACCGCCTTTGTCGGCTGACTTTATTACTATATTGGTATCTTCTTTTAATTCCTTTATGGCTAAGTATTCTTTCTGATTCAGATTTCTCTTTATATACTTATTTTGTTTTGCTAGCTTTTCCAGATCATCTTGAACCAATTTTTCAAACATGTCTAAACAACCTCCTTTGAGATAGCTGGGATAAAATTGTGATTTCATCTTTTTTTTTTTTCAACAAAAATGTTTTATTGAGCGCTGGACACAGGCATGAGCGCTGGACACAGGCATACAACAATCTATCAACACATTGTCTTGAAAATCAGCATCTACAGCACTCATTTTAAGTAACATCTGAGATAACTGGACATACTAGAAAGATGAACAGGACGAACCTACTCACAACACCGGACTACATGTAATGGAAGTTGGAAGGGGGGGGTAGAGGGGAAGGGGGTGTTGCAGTCTTGAGTTTCTTCATCGAGGTGCCTTTGTATTTGGTCCTACTTGTGAGGGGACCGAGCGGGTTTGTATATGCCTATTTTGTCGGTGAACCGTCATGGTTCCAGTCCGCCCTACCTGTCTCCTGGTGCCTATCGTCCGTTCCGGCCCATCCAAGGAGAAAGCATTTTCTATTATTAGAGCAGTATTGTAGTGGCATCTACCCCTGGGATATCTTATTGGACTAACCATGGAGCCCACACGTTTTAGAAAGTTTGCGCCGGGTTCATTGACCATGCTCGTCAGCTGTTCCATCCGGCAAATGTACCAAATTCTATTCCGAATTTTTGGGATAACTGGTACATCTGGTTGCTTCCACAATGCTGCGATTTTGCACCGCAGGGCTGTGGCAAAATGTGCAATCAATTTGTGCTCAGATCTGTTTAGTCCCTTGGTGCGCCTGCCCAACAGGAGCAGCCAATGGACCAAAGGGATCGTGTGGCCGAGTAAAGTCTGTAGCCAGCTTCTAATGTCTTCCTAAATCGGGGCAACTTTGGCGCAACCCCACAGCATATGCAGCAAGTCTGCCTGCTCCCCACATTGTTTTGGGCACAAGGGGGGATAATCTTTGACAAACTTAGCCAATCTTTTTGGGGTAAGATACGACCGCATGAGGACCTTATATGCATTCTCCTTCAATGTGGTGCATATAGAGCACTTTGCCACTGCCTGAACTATAGTGTCCCAGTCCTCGTCTTCTAAGGTCTCCCCTAAATCATCCTCCCATCTAGCCCTGTAACTCAGTTTGATGTCAATGTCCTTTGCAGGACAGACCACCTCCCTATAGATGCCAGAGATAAGTCCCGTGGTACCTGTCCCTCTGGTACAGAGCTGCTCAAAATTAGTACGCCTGGGACGTTTTGGAATTTTACTATAGAACGCTCGGATCTGGAGGTATCTAAATAATTCTGACTTGGTATACCTTTTTCGGATTTAAGTTTTTCAAATGATTTTATTGAGATTCTTCCCTCCAGATGTAGGAGCCTCGTGAGGCCTTTCTGTTTCCAAATTGCGAAATCTTTACTCAACAGACCAGGAGCGAAATCAGGGTTACCCAAGAACGGGGTCAATAAGGAGTGCTGCCCGGAAAGGGCATATTTGTATCTGCTGCTCTCCCATACTGCTAACGAGCTGCCCATCGCGGAAAGCGGTTCACTAATGGTGTTGATCACCTTTTTAGGAAGCCAAATTATGTCTTGCAGCTCCACTGGAGCGCAGCACGCTGTCTCCAATTCTACCCATCTCCTGAGGCTAGGATGGGTATGCCACTCTGAAGTACGAGAACAAGCAGGGTACCCCCAACCCCCCTCTGGTCGTGGGTCTAACTAACGTGCTTAATTTTATACGTGCAGTCTTATTACCCCAGATGAATTTCACCATAGAGGACTGCAGATGGAGGATGTCATCTCTTACAAACTGTATGGGTAGGGTTTGGAATAGATTTAGGATTCTAGGGAGGAAATTCATTTTAACACTTTGGATTCTACCAATCCAGGATATGCCACTCCCTGACCATCTTTTGAGATCCTCCTTCAGGGTCCTTATTAGTCTGGGGTAATTTGCCTTATAAAGGTCTCTATAATTCTTTGTAATGTTAACCCGTAGGTATTTAATTTGGGTGGCTTGCCATTTGAAGTTGAAATTTAACTCGAGTAATTTTTCCATGGGCTTGGGCAGGTTTATATTTAGGGCTTCTGATTTTGTTTGGTTGATTTTGAAACCAGACAGTTTGTTGAATACCCCTAACAGGCTAAAGACATTCGGCAGAGAGGTAAGGGGCTGTGATAATGTTAGGATAACATCGTCTGCATACAGGGCCACTTTATGTGACTGCTTGCCAATCTGGATACCTGCTATATTGGGACTAAGTCAAATATGTGCTGCTAGGGGCTCGATGCAAAGTGCGAAAAGGAGCGGGGACAGGGGGCAACCCTGTCTGGTGCTGCTCTTTATCGGGAATTCCTCCGACGGGAAGGCCTGGTGCCTGACGCTCGCTGTCGGTCCCCGGTACAGAGCCAGAATGGCGCCCAACATTCTCCCCCCAAAACCCATCTGCTCAAGCGTCGCCTTCATGTAGGGCTAATCTACTCTATCAAAGGTTTTTTCGGCGTCTAAGCTCAGCACCAGTGACGGAATATTTTTCCTTTGTGCCTAATCGATTAAGTCTATGATCCGTCTGGTATTGTCTGACGCCTGTCTGCCACATATGAACCCCACTTGATCGGGATGGACCAGCCTTGGCATGACCTGATTAAGTCGATTAGCCAATAATTTGGAGAATATTTTGGTATCCGAAATAATGAGGTAATTGGGTTTGTGGATAACTGAAATGGACGCTTGCAGCATTGGGCCCGGGATAGGGGCACCTTCCGGAAATAATTGTATAGTTTTAGTAGCTGCAGAGCCAAGATTTTCCTAAACTTTTTGTAATAAGGGGCTTTGGATGCCTTTAGTGACTTCAATACCTCCGTAAGCTCCTCCATCGAAAGTCTTCCTGTAGCGCCTCCCTTTCCTCTCTGCTTAGGCTAGGTAGTTTAGCCTCTTCTAAGAATGTCTTTAGGTGTCTACTAGTGTTTGCTCCCTGGGTGACTTTCGCCCCATCATATAGGTTTTCATAGTATTTTTTTAACTCTGCTAGTATTAGTTTGGGGTCAGACGTGAGATCCCCCCTCTCATTTCGAATCGCCTGGATGTGAAAGTTTTGGGCTCTCTTTGTGAGTTTTCTGGCAAGGGGGGTATCCGGCTTGTTCGCCTTCTCATAAAATTTCCGCTTTGTCCAAGACAATACCTTCTCAGCTCGGGAGGCCAGCAGCAAGTTTAGCTTAGTTTTGGTATCTAGCAGCGTCTTTAACGAGGCCGCTTGTTTCTTATCTTTGTGTAGGGAGGACAGAACGGATAATTCAGTTTGTTATTGCTTAATTTTTTGTTCCTTCTCCCTCTTGCGCCTGCTTGCTATCCCAATGAGTACTCCTCTCAGAGTTGCCTTATGGGCATCCCATAGGGTAGACTGTGAAGTGACACTGCCGGCGTTCTTCTTAAAATAATCCCTGATCCTGTTTCCCAAACTCAGTTCAATCTCAGGGATTTTTATCAAGAGTTCGTTAAGTTTCCAATTCGCTCGTGGTCTGTCAAGTCTACAATCAAAGCACCGCAACTCTATAGGCGCATGATCGGACCATGACATATCATGGATACCCGTATGGGCGATCTGAGAAACCATTCTGTTAGATACAAAGAGGTAGTCTATCCTGCTGTATCTGTCATGTGGGTGGGAGTAGAAGGTGAACCCCTTTTCACCTTGGTGCTGTTCACACCAGATATCTGTTAGATTGTTTGTCTGCAGCCCCTGGAGCCACGCGGATCGTGCCCTTGGTCTCTTATGTCCTTCCGGTGTACATCTGTCTAAGGTCGGGTCTAGCGTCTGGTTAAAGTCTCCGCCTATCACCACCCCTCCTTGCATCAGCTTACTGAAAGTAGAGAAAAATTTGACCATGAAGGCTTCCTCGTGATCGCTCGGTGCATACACCTTAGCTAGTGTAATAGCCTGTATGTCCCCCACAACAACCAGGAAACTGCCATTCTTGTCTCTCTTAATGTGCGTGACAGTCAGGGGCAGGCGATTGTGGATGAGGATCGCCACCCCTTTCTGTTTTTTTAGAGGCGGAGGCTGCGTACCATTGTCTTTACCTGCCGTCTATATACTTCGGGGAACTGTTTTTTGCAAAATGTGTCTCTTGAATCATGATGATGTCTGGATCTGACATTTATAGTCTGTCATGGCTATTCTCCTTTTTTGCGGGCTGTTAAATCCCTTCACATTGTGGGCAATGATTACGATATCCCTATCCATTTGTAGTACCCATGGTCATCTCTGAGCAACCGACCTTCCGAATGCGTGGGTCCGCCCTGTAAGAGGACCTCGCTGCCCGCTGCTCACCCATTGTTCTGAAGGACCTGGACTGCAGGGGGGGAGAACAGAGGAACGCACATGAGGGAACCACTACAACAATGACATCAACACAAATAGCAATGCTGGTGGTCGAGCGGGGGAGGTCCCCCATCATCTTCCAGCCTGCCCCTCCCGGGCTTTCAGCCTGGGCACAATCCAGGGCGGTCTGTAGCCCTTTTTCATCGCCCATCTCGGCTGTCCTGGTGGGGACTTTCATGAGCCAACTGGGGTTGAACTCCCAGCTACCTATGCGGAGTGCCATGGTGATGGTAGGTGCGGACCCATACCCCTCCCTCCACCTCCTAAAGAACTCAACTTTACTCTCCTATCTTAACTTGTTTTCCCTCCCCCTCTATATAGAAACCTTTGCCCTATCTTACCGTCTCCACCCTTCTGGGCCTGCCCTCTTTAATCCCTAGACTAATGCGTCTTTCTCCTATGTGTGCCCACTAATGCTGCCCCTCCTCTACGCTCCTGGTCGGGTCTCGTACCTCTGCTTCCTCTCCCTGAACCCGGTCTCACTCTTTGTCTCTTAACATGATTTCTAACCTCCCCTTGCATTTTTCTTCCGGGGCTCCTAGGCCAGCACTACGGGATTACCTTCAAGTCTGGTTACCCTGTCCCTAGTCTCTCTATCTCCCTCCTCTGACTAACTGTGTATGCACCTACCTTATCCGTCTAACATTGTTGTGGAGGGATATGCTGCCCGAACCCTTTTATCTATTCCTTACTGGTCCCTCTTCTCCCCTCGGTTGCTCCCCTACCCCTCTACCCTCTAGGCTCATGCTAGTGCTCCGGGTTCTGGTGCTTTTTGTGCGCCCAACAGCTCCAGCTCCTCCGGCTGCTACTAGTGTCCCCTGACAGTGACGCATGTCCGGCTCTACGCCGCAGACTTCCGCCGGGGAGACAGGTCTGCCCCCCTGCAAGATGGCCGCCTACGAACATCCGGTGACGTTTTTCCGGTCTCCGCCATTTTGCGGCCGGATGCTCCTGACGGCGGAAGCTTCCCCGCTCAGCTCTCCCACCACTTCTGTTCCTGCTTCCGCATTCTTCCCGCATGTTATCCAGCGCAGCCATGTTGATCCTTCTGCGTTCCACCGCCATCTTTCAAGGGAGGCAAATCGATTTTGGGCCCATAGAACAGGTAAGTCCTTATCTTTGCAATGGATTTTAGCATCGAAGGCAGAGTGGACATAGGGCATCTCCTGCTTCAGTCCAGCCGTTCATTCCGACAGTTACAGGAGTCTTTTAGGCAGCATGCTGGGGCACGTACAGGGGAGGGCAAGGTGACTTTATTGGAACTTGGCAAGAAACCCTCGAAAACGTAGAGGAACTGGAAACTCACAAACATTAAGATCTGGCACTTTAATCCTTTTCGGCCTCTGCCGTTTCACGATTATCCCTGCGACCCCGCACCGTCTGCCAGTCCTCCTCTGGTGCTGGATCTCTACGGGGGCTCGCAGCCAGACCCTCTTTTATCCCCAACATTTGGAGGAAGCTCTCGCTCTCCTCTATTTCGCGGATAGAGGTGGCCCTCCCGTTCTTGATGACCAGCAGGCCGAACGGGAAGGTCCATCTGTACCAGATCGCCCGTTCTCTGAGAATCTTCGTTACTGGCTGTAACTTTCGTCTCCTGGCGAGGGTGACCGGGGATAGGTCTTGGAAGATTTGTAGAGAGGTATTTTCGAATCTGCATGAGGCCTCAGATCTTGATTTTTGGCAAATCTGGGCAATTCAGATGCTGCCGGTCTGCTCCGCAGGGCCCGATGACAATGGTCCATCATTAGCTCCGATTCCGGCCTGTCTGGGAGCACTGTCATGAGCCACCTGGTGACAAATCCCTCTACATCCTCTACCTCCTCTGGGATGCCGCGGATCCGAATATTATTGCGGCGATCTCTGTTCTCCGCATCTTCTTGGCGGTTCACCAAGTCATTTATTTGGGATTGGAGGTACTGATCTTTTTTCCGACTTTTTAATAATTTTTGTAGTTGCCGCCATTTTCTCCTCTAGTGCTCCAGTGCGTTCTCCGACCCCCTGCACGTCTTTGCAGAGCTCCTGTATTTCCGTGTGAAGCATGGTTTTCATGTCCTTATACAGGCGGTCAAAGTCACATCTCCTGACTGGCATTTGTTCTGGCTCCTCTACTGGTTCGTCTTCTCTGTCAGAGTCAGAGCCCGCGCAGAGTTTGCTGTCATTTCGTCCCCAGTCTCCTTCGCGGCCGAGCGGTTCAGATATCTCCACAAATCGCTGGATGTTTTGTTTTTGGTGGATGGTGGTGCCATCCTTGAGTGTTTATTATGCGGGCTAAGAGGGTTTTGAGGCAAAAATCGTGATTTATTTCGTCTGTTTGGCTGCTTTTAATGCGGTGGAGGAAGAAGCTCAAAGTCTATGCATCCATCCACCTCACCATCGCGCATGCGCCTCCGTGATTTTGTTCTAAAGGGAGTAAAGCATGTTTCACTAGTAATTGTAGGTGGCACATTATCTATATTTTATGTAGTATGTAATTTTTGTTTCAAGAAATATTTCTTGAGAGATAAATTTCGTACAAATTTTCCTATCTATATATGTATTGAATGTGTTCATAGTGTTAGATGGAGAAAAGGATAGGCCTTTGTTAAGTACTTGAATCTGTTCTGTTGTTAAGATTTTTTTACTTAAATTAAAGATTCCTTGTTGATTAACTACTCTACTTGGATCTTTTGTAATTTTGGTCTGGCGCCCTCCTCTCTTTCCTCGTTTGGTGATTTTTCTCTCTTTCTCGCTACTTGAAACCTTTGTGTGTCCCTTTCCTTGTCCAAATTCCCTTTCTGAGCTTTCTCTAAAAAAGGGGTTGAATATTCAAGAGGTGCAAATCTATTAACCACTTGAATTTGAGATAAATTCTTTAAACCTGGTAATTTTTCCTCTTTTTTATCCTTATTATCTAAACGTTTTTCTGTTTTTTTATTACCTCCATATTTTAAATTTTTATCTGGAGATTTATGAGTTTGCTCTTGAGATTTACTTTTATATGAATGTTTCCTCCCATTTTTAACATTAGGGTTAAAATGTTTATTAGTAGATCTCCTATTTTCATGGAAATAAGTGGGTTCCCTCTTTTGATGAATATTATCAGTTCTAGGTGGCCCTTGGTTGGATAGTTTATTATTCTTCCAACTGCGATAACAGTTATTGCTGCAACTTAGTGTGTGTAAACATAGAAACTATAAAATACTAAGTGCGCAAATTAAAACATTAAACAATAAAATAGTCACAATTGCTGCCTAGGTGTTACACTACACACAATAGCAATATATAGGGAAAAAGGGGAAAACACAGGCGCAAACTGTTAACTAAGCAATTAAAATATGAGCATAAGTAGACTGGGGATAAACTTAGAGTCCTTGATTTCTCTGAAATGAAAAGAAGAAAAGAGACAAAATATGGTTAAGTACGTTTTTGTATTTGTTACTGCGCAAAAGTAGATCGCTACTTACAAAGTAGCAGATGTTTTAAAGCATATAGGATATAAAATCCTCTCCGTGCTGCTGCCTGGAGTTGTGGTCTGCTTCCTCCCCACGTGGAACGCCAAGATTCTCTGTGGTAGGCTTCCTCCTGAGCTCCCTGGTTCCTCCTCTGGTGTCATGACATTGTACTGATGACGTCACTCAGCCGAGATTACAGCCGTAGCCTCGGGGATAATGTCCAAGAGATGCAAGGATATTCAGAAGGGAATTGTGCTAAATATGAATTTTGAAGAGGGGATGCTAAGAAATAATTAAAAGCCTCCACTCTACGCATTTCGTCCTGTTGCTAGGACTTCATCTGGGGAATAAGTATGTGTGGCTGACTGACATTTAAATACTATAACCTGATCCTCTATAGGTTGATTAGATGACCAATGTCTGAATGTCTAGCACAGGCTTGCACAACTTGTAAAGTGGGAAGGGCCAAACTGCTCCAATGAAAACAGATTCGGGCCGCATGGGTAAAATCATCATCATCATCATCATCATCATCATCATCATCATCATCATCATCATCATCATCATCATCATCATCATCATCATCATCATCATCATCATCATCATCATCATCATCATCATCATCATCATCATCATCATATCTCCCCCAGCACCTCTCATCAATCTCTCCCAGTACCCCTCATCATCCTCATATCTGCCCCAGCATCCCATCATCCTCATATCTCCCCCAGCACCCCTCATCATCCTCATATCTCCCCCAGCACTCATCTTCATATATCTCCCCCAGCACCCCTCATCCTCATATCTCCCCCTGCACCCCTCATCATCAACCTTTGTGAGACTCACCCTCTATCTCACACCCCCATCTCTCCCCCTCATCCATACACAATACTCCCCTCCACATAACACATAATACCCCCTTGCAGACCACACATATCCCACCCCCTGCACCTCACCCCCCCTGCACCACACCTCACATCCCTGTACCTCACATCACATCCCTGCACCTCACATCACCCCCCTGCACTTCACCTCACATACCCCCACTACACCTCACCTCCCCCCTGCAACTCACCTTCCCCCCTGCCCCTCACCTCTGCCCCGCACCTCACTCCCCTGCCCCTCACCTCACTCACTCCCCTGCACCTCACCTCACTCACTCCCCTGCACCTCACCTCACTCACTCCCCTGCACCTCCCCTCTCCCTGAACCTCACCTCCCCCCCTCCCTGCACCTCACCCCACTCACTCCCCTGCACCTCCCCCCCTCCCTGAACCTCACCTTCCCCCCGCATCTCGCCTCCCCCTTGCACCTCACCTCCCCCCCTTGCACCTCACCCCCCCTTGAACCTCACCCTCCATTGCACCTCACTCCCCCCTTGCACCTCACCCCATCCTTGCACCTCACCCCCCCCTTGCACCTCACCTCCCCCCCCCCTTGCACCTCACCTCCCCCCAATGGCACCTCATGGAGCAGGCAGGACTTGCACACTCGTGCAGTCCTGAGAGCAGGCTCGAGGAGGAGGAGGGGGCTCGGGGCTCATGGCTCCCAGGCGGGAGAGAAGGGGGGGCTCGAGAGGAGGGGGGCTCGCGGCCTGGAGAGGAGGGGGGGCTCGAGAGGAGAGGGGGCTCGCGGCCGGGAGAAGAGGGGGGCTCGAGAGGAGGGGGCTCACGTCCAGGAGAGGAGGGGGGGCTCGAGAGGAGGGGGGGCTCGCGGCCGGGAGAGGAGGGGAAGCTCGAGAGGAGGGGGGCTCGCGGCTGGGAGAGGAGGGGGGGCTCGAGAGGAGGGGGGCTCATGGCCGGGAGAGGAGGGGTGGCTCGAGAGGAGGGGGGGCTCGTGGCTGGGAGAGGAGGGGGGCTCGATAGAAGGGGGGCTCGAGAGGAGGGGGGCTCGAGAGGAGGGGGGCTCGTGGCCGGGAGAGGAGGGGGGGCTTGAGAGGAGGGGGGCTCGTGGCCGGGAGAGGTGGGGGGGCTTGAGAGGAGGGGGGCTCGTGGCCGGGAGAGGTGGGGGGGCTTGAGAGGAGGGGGCTCGCGGCCGGGAGAGGAGGGGGGGCTCGAGTGAAGGGGGGCTCGAGAGGAGGGGGGCTCGTGGCTGGGAGGATAGCGGCTAGCGGGCGGGAGAGGAGGCTCGGGAGGGAGGACGGGGAAAGCCGCCGCGGGCTGCACAAGGAGTGCAGGCAGGCCGCATGCGGCCCGAGGGCCGCGTGTTGTGCAGGCCTGGTCTAGCAGATAAACATACCTAACACTGAAATAACAGATATATAAATGGTAGAACCCACATTTACATCAAATATTTAAATAAAATTACACAATTTTAATAACACATAATCATAAAATATGAAAGTAGGAGAATAAATAAAATAAAGTATGTATGTTATAAGTAAATCTATAATATAAAGCAATATAACGCAAAAAAATATATTTATAACCCCAAAAAAAAATACATAGTAAAAAATGGATCATTGTTAATCAATAACAAATGTGTGCAATCAGTATTTATATAGGAGGTTTTATCTTGCACTAAAATTTAGATATATTATATCATGTTAATGAGTATGGTATTCAAGAGGATTGATCGCATTTTGCGATATGAATAATTTGTTAGACATGCATATTAGAAATGATTACAGAGAATTACTTAAAGAAGCACCTTAGCAACCCATAAGGTGTATCCAATGATTTTAATATTTATATTTTAAATCATTATAGTAAGAGGAGGGGAGAAACAAGGACATTGGAGCACAGCAAAAAGACAGGCTGGCGGCAGTGACTGCGTGCAAAAGCTTTATTCCGGCAACATTGCCATTAAAAACAGGACAGGTTCTCTGACGCGTTTCGTCTAAGAGACTTTTTCAAAGAGTGCTATACTGCAGCCAGGGATGTTCCTTAAATACCCACAGACACCCACGTGATCAATTAGAAATCCCCGCCCCTGGCCGGTAATTTACAGGCCACTGGATAATTATGTAAATTAGAAGGGTGCTGCCCATCAAATCCAATGGAGGGGAGTTTTAACCATATGGTTCCTGAATACATTTTGGGAAACTAATACTGTAAGGGTAGCAGGTCTATCCTCTGGCTGCCATAGCAAACTGATATGTGGAGAACATAACATGACATTTAATCTTATTTAAAATATATACATATTAATATACATTAATAGGTAATGCATCATCTGATAATATTAAGCATATTTAGAATGACCATTTAGCTTGTCACAAATCTAAACATTAAAAAATAAAATAAGAACAGCCACACAGAGAGAATATATAAATTGTCACA
Organism: Ascaphus truei; assembly: GCF_040206685.1. Taxonomy (NCBI): domain Eukaryota; kingdom Metazoa; phylum Chordata; class Amphibia; order Anura; family Ascaphidae; genus Ascaphus; species Ascaphus truei. Next base: position 160,569,005 of record NC_134485.1, read on the forward strand.
TCATCCTAGATGAAAGTTCAGGCATCAGACAATGGTGGATACATAGAAGACTGACACTGTTGCATTCTATTTTGCATTCTATTTTGTATCGTAGCAACAGACCACCCAATAATTTTGGGCATAACCTCATATTATTGTGATACAGAAGATTATATTAGTACAGCCAAAGTTATAACAATAATTTTTTAAACAATAATTTTGAAGCCTCTAAAAACAATAATGGCAAGAAAGCAAAAGAGCAGCAGAACAACGGCAGAGAAATATCATAAGTACCGGTCTTATATTCAAACACCTAATATATAATTTTCCGTTTTTTGTTTCAATATTTCAGATTTTAGTATTTTAGTATTTTAGTAGACCCTAGGTACTTCAACCAGGGGACAAACAGTTCATCAGCCCATATATACATATATCTCTCTCTATTCAGCAAACAGTTGACTGTGATACATAGGGCTAGCAGTCTATAAAAAATGGGACAGCTCCCAATCCACATTTAGACCTTGTGGGTGGAGACTGTCCGTACAAAAGATCCATGACATCTCTTTTTGGTTCAATATCTTAAGTCTATTACCACCCCTTATCATATTAGGGACATGTTCAAGTCCCAGAAAGGAAAAGCCATGTAGGCCACCTTGTCGACAGGAGGAAAAGTGTCGAGAGACCGGGTGCAACAAGTCCTTTTTCTTAATTAGCCGTACATGTTCCTGTATTCTCGTTTTTAGCGCTCTAATTGTACGGCCAATATAGGTCTTGTTGCATCCGCATTTGATCATGTAGACTACATGACTACTGTTGCAGTTGATGAACATATGTATGGGTTTTTTAATCTTTGGTTTTAGACAATCAATTACCTTAGTTGGTCTAGCATACTGGCACACATTACACCGTCCACATGGGAAGAACCCTTTAGGTATATTACTAATTTTTTCAACACTTTGGGATGAAAAGAGACTGGGTGACAAATAAGATGATAAAGGATTTGCTCTACGAAAGACAAATTTGGGCCTTTCCTTTGTGATGTTTCCTAGGTCACAGTCTAGTTTAAGTGTTTCCCAGTGTCTGGCTATAATGGACCTAATGTCGTTTGATTGACGGCTCTGTCTGGTGATAAACAGGGGTACATTTTGGATGCGATCTCCCTTATTCCCTTTTGTTCTTGATAGAAGCTCCTCCCTTGACATTGCTTTAACTATAGTAAATGTTTTCACTAGATCCTCTTCAGGATACCCTCTGTCCTTGAATCTGTTAATCATTAGATTTGCCTGGTTGATGAAATTTTCATCGGTTGAACACAACCTTCTGAGGCGCATAAGTTGCCCCTTTGGTATACCTTTCTTGAGGGGCAATGGGTGATTACTATTCGCCATAAGGTAAGTGTTCCTGGAGTTGGGCTTCCTGTACACGTCAGTCTGAATCTCTCCCATTAAATCAACATAAATAAGGATATCCAAAAAGTGTATTTGATTACTACTGTGCTCATGTGTAAAGTGTAGGTTATAATTATTAGAATTTAAAGACTGGATGAAAAGCTCCAGAGTGTGAGTATCACCCTCCCAAATCAAAAACAGATCGTCGATATAGCGGCGATAAAACAAAATGTGTTTCCTAAATAAATTTAAATCGCTATAAATAAATAGTGATTCCCAAAACCCCATGAAAAGATTTGCATAAGAGGGTGCAAAAGACGTACCCATTGCAGTGCCAGTGAGTTGCAAATAAAATTGTGAATCATAGCTAAAGTAGTTGTGCGTGAGCAAAAATGTGATAGATTCAATTAAAAAAATACAAAGTGCAGGGGAGAGATCAGATTTGTTAAGAAAGTGCTGTACAGCCTCTATGCCCTGCCTGTGGTCTATGATGGAGTACAATGACTTCACATCCATAGTCACCCAGACACAGTTGGTAGTCCAATTTATTGTTTGTAAGTCTTCAATTAAATGTCTGGAATCTTTAGTGTAAGAGGGCAGGCTGAGCACTAGAGGCTGTAGAAAAAAATCAACATAACGTGATAAAGCATCTCCCAAAGATCCAATACCTGACACAATTGGCCTACCTGGAGGTTGCGTCAGGGTTTTATGGATCTTTGGGAGATGATAAAAAATAGGTATAATTGGGTCTGGTGTGTACAGGAAGCCCAACTCCTTAGGATCCAAAATATAGAGGACTTCACCCAATTCCAGGTGTGACCTAAGCTGGACGAGGTATCTTTGAGTAGGGTCTGAGGGAAGTTTTTTATATGTAACAACGTCTCCTAGCTCTCTGAGAGCTTCCTTGTTATAATCTTCCGAGGACTGGAGAACAATTGCTCCTCCCTTGTCTGCTTTTTTAATGACAAGGGATTTATCTTTTTGTAAATTAATTAGCTCTTGTCGTTCAGTCCTCGAGAGATTATCCCCTTTGGGGTGACCAATCGTGATCCCCTCTGCCAGTATTCTAAGGTCCCTCTCAACAAGTTTCTCAAATGTAGAGATAAAGGGACCCTTAGAGTTATTGGCGCAGAAGATTGACTTTCTTTTAAAATTTGTATGTTCGTGTTGGAAGAAATCCATAGAAAGTTCATATGGGGATGAATTACCCGTTTGGTCACCAAGGAGACCCTCCAAATCTGCAACTGCACAGTGCTCCCTGTAAGAAAGAATTTCTCTGTTAGTATCATATACATTTAAATCAACATTTGCAATAGAGTCCATGGTCTCTCCTGATTCATTTGGTGAACTCTTGTGTGCTGAAAAGAACTTGGTTAGGGCCAGCTTACGAGTGAAACACTGCAAGTCTATGATGGTGCTGAAGAGATCAAAGTTACTTAGCGGAGCAAAATTAAGCCCTTTATTCAGGAGTTTTAATTGGTCAATGGTTAGTGACACGTTCGAGATATTAATGACATTGTCCTCCGCTAATGATACTTTTTCCTCTTCGTGGCCCCTCTTTGGGCTTCCCCTCTTCCTTTTGGACCTCCGCGTCCTAAAAAAGCGGGTACAAAGGAGGAGGTGGATGGTCTTGCATCATCTTCACCGGTATATGTGGTGTGGCTCAATCTATCCGAGGTAGTGGACTCGCGAAGTACCCCACCTGTGTTTTTCTTCTTCCAGGGATCATCGTATTTCTCTTTTTCAAATGTAATTGAGGTAGGTCTATTTTCCCCCTCTGAAAGATCTGAGTCTGCACTAGACGCTTCAGCATATTTATTTCTGAGTATAGATTTTTTAGGGGTTGGTTGGTTGGCACCCTTGTTCTGATTAGATCTATGTTGGGGTGATTTAGATCTACCTCTAAATCTATTTGTGTTAGGTTTTGGGGGTAGTTCCCAAAAATATATATAGCAGATAAACATACCTAACACTGAAATAACAGATATATAAATGGTAGAACCCACATTTACATCAAATATTTAAATAAAATTACACAATTTTAATAACACATAATCATAAAATATGAAAGTAGGAGAATAAATAAAATAAAGTATGTATGTTATAAGTAAATCTATAATATAAAGCAATATAACGCAAAAAAATATATTTATAACCCAAAAAAAAAATACATAGTAAAAAATGGATCATTGTTAATCAATAACAAATGTGTGCAATCATTATTTAAATAGAAGCTTTTATCTTGCACTAAAATTTAGATATATTATATCATGTTAATGAGTATGGTATTCAAGAGGATTGATCGCATTTTGCGATATGAATAATTTGTTAGACATGCATATTAGAAATGATTACAGAGAATTACTTAAAGAAGCACCTTAGCAACCCATAAGGTGTATCCAATGATTTTAATATTTATATTTTAAATCATTATATACTGATTTTATTTACTGATTTAATTTAAGTAGAAAAATAAGGAGTACAGAGTGACTGTGCCATAAAGGAAATTCACTTAAATGCACACCACCACTAATAAAATATAACTTTTATTATTATTATATACTTAAAACATATATTACCAAAAAGGTGTGTAATAAAGAATAAAAATAAACTAAATCAAATCGCATCTGCACCAGGATTGCCTCTCATATATAAGCACTCCTATACTAAATTGAAAATAGGGTGTTAGAGGCTCAAATGGTTCAAACAGCCAGTCACATCAGTGAAATAGCTCTATATTGAAATAGATATTATTAACAGCTAGAGTGCAACACTATACTATCCTGAAATAGATGATAGATATAGATAGACAATGCCAAGATATACACAGAACCATCGCCTCACTGTTAGAATGTATTGATATCTAGAGCTATTAAACTAACAAACTGGCTGAAAAACCCTGTTTTAAAACAGCCCCATAACGGAGGCTGATGACATCATCACGTGCCCAACGCACGTTTCCCTCCAATTACGGAGCTTCGTCAGGGACAATTTTGCAGTGGAGGGGGAACGGAACTACTTTATACCCTAGCGTCACCATGGAGACATCCTATGCGTCCGTCATTGCGCATGCGCGAAACGCTCATGCGCAACTAATTGCATATAACGCGAAAAGACTTTGGCATATAACATTGTTAATCGTATTGTTACATTGCTAAATTGCCTTAATTAGAAATATCGATGTCTCGATCCAAAGGTAGAGTAAATCTGTTTTAAATATTGCGCATGCTTAGAATGATTGGCTCAACACGGAGTTCTCTCATTCCAGCCACTGCGCATGTGCGACTTCCGGACCGACTAGCATTGCGCATGCGTGGTCTTATAGAATCTTCGGCTACCAGCATTGACATGGTACTGCGCATGTACACTGGCGACACACTTTATTCGAGCTTGGCTAGTCCCACGAATTCGGGTATACCCGGGTGTATTGAGGTTTGTGACTGTTTTCTGCCCGAGTGCATTGAGGTATTTTCCAGGCAGGGATTGAAGCATTTTATTCCCGCTGGCTGCAATACTGCACAGTATATATATATAAACTGCATTACAATTCATGAATTTATGCCATCTGGTAGACACGCGAAGCATTGCAGCCTATTAAATCCTAATCATTATCATTTAACAGATCAGCCGCCCATCAGCCAGGCATGAACCCAGGCTGGGAAGGCAAATGCAACGGGGCTTGTCAGAGGTGAGGAGCGGCGCATTCCAGGTATCTGCCAGGTACATACTGGGTATTTGCTTGAATAAAGTGTGTCGGTGCAGTATGAAATGATAGATGAAATATCCAACTTGAACAGATAGAAGTACCGTGAAACGGTCTGCGCATGTATGAACACAGATATTAAATAGTGCCTAGTATTTTAATACCCCAAGAGGGGGAAAAATACAGACTATCAGGTAAAATAAAAGACTAACTTGAACTTAAAAACATAAAATCGAGTAAATGCAATTCTACACCCTCAATTGTAAAGACGCAACTAACAGTGAAAGTATAATAATGAAATACAATGAGTGAAGAACACGCATAACCTTTACAATGTCAAAAGTTTTCAAAATGAATTGCGTATACTCATTTATTACACACATAAATCCCAGAATGGAAAAGGGGAGGGATTTATAACATTGGTAATACAGTCACTAATTTAAAGAGACTTAATGGTAAGTAATTTTAATTTTTAAACAATACCATAGTAGGATAACTCACACAGTGGTAAGAGATGATACTCTAAAAGTTTGTCAGAAACAGTCAATATTTTTACTAATTATGTGAAATAGAGTGGCAAAACAACAAATAGTGTAAAAAAGGGGCAAAACCAAGAACGTAGCATAATGGCGGGATCAGATGAATGGAGTGAAGGTGAACCCTTCATTGAGCCCATTCGGGCTTCTGGTCTTTAATTTGTAGATCCACTCAGCCTCAATCCTTAATAGCAACTGGTCAATATTACTACCTCGCGCCAGGCATTTCAGTTGATATATGCCCATAAACTTGAGGCTATTAACATCACCATTATGAAACTGTGTGACGTGTCTTGTAACCGGGGTTTCAGTAGAGTGCTTGACAGAGTTGACATGTTCAAGTATACGTCTACGAAGTTGTCTTGTGGTCTTGCCCACATACCTCTTCCCACAGTTACAGGTAATGAGGTATATGACATTTGGTGTCCTACAGTTAATAAAGCTGTCTACATTAAAATGCTGTGTGTTGTCATGATTTACAAAAGTTTTGGCTACAGTGACATGCTTGCATGCTTTGCAACCTTGGCAACGATACATCCCCTTAATAGGATTTAGCCAGGTCTCTACCTTGGCCCACTGATGGTGGCTATGAACAAGTTTGTCTCGCATATTTTTAGAACGTCTACTTGCAATGATCGGTCTAGGGCTGATAACCTTAGCCAGATCGACATCAGATAGGAGGAGGTGCCAGTGTCGGACAAATATTCTTTTTATTGCCCACCATCTCTTATTGTAGGTACCGATACATCTTATGGTATTGTCCTTAATTTTAGGTGTATTAGAGGATAAGAGAAAATCTCTATTACTATGCAATGCCCTGTGGTATGCTTTATTAAGTGTTTTAATTTTATACCCACGGCTCAGGAAACGATCGCGTAGTTCCTAGATTGTGTAATGAATTGCTGAATTGTGGAACAATTCCTCCGTAAATGGAGGTATTGACCAGTCAGAATTCCTGAGATGAGGCTAGAAGGATGTTGGCTTTGTGCCAATAACAAACTGTTAGTAGCCGTACTTTTCCTAAAAACTTTCGTTTGGATATTCCTGTCACAATCGACATATATATCCAAGTCAAGGAAAGTGATAGACGTGGTACTTAGTACAGTTGTTAGTCTCAAATTTAACGTATTGGTGTTGAGATGTTCCACAAATTCAAGCAAAAGATCTTGGGGACCCTCCCATAATAGGAGGATATCATCTATGTATCTGATCCATAGTAGGATATGGTCAATGTACATAGATAGCTCTTCATTAAAGACATGGACGAATTCCCACCAGCCCAGGTACAGATTAGCATATGTGGGGGCACATGCTGACCCCATTGCTGTACCCTGGGTCTGGTGGTAGTAAGTCCCGTCAAACACAAAATAGTTGTGGGTAAGGACAAATCGAAGTAAGTCAAGGACAAAGGCGTTGCGTCTGTTTAATCTACAGTCCCTTGTTATAATGAAATGATTTACAGCACCCAGACCATTTTCGTGAATGATTGAGGTATATAATGATTCAACATCTAAACTCACGAGGATGGTCTCTGATGAAATGTTAATACCATTCACTTTTTTAAGGGTAGCCTTCGTGTCTTGCACGTATGAGGGTAGACTAATTACAAAGTCCCTAAGGACTTTGTCCAAATAAATGCTGCTCCCTTCAGACAAGCAGTTATTCCCTGAGACGATGGGACGTCCCGGTGGGGATTGTAATCTTTTATGTACTCTGGGCAAAGTGTATAAGGTTACCACAGTTGGAGATTTGGGGTACATAAAGTCATATTCTTGTCTGCTTATCATATCCCTATCTAGGGCTTCTTGTAGAATATTCAACAGATCTATTTTATATTTTGGAGTAGGACTGTTTTCCGAAACCTCGTAACACTCCTTGTCACTTAATAATCTCATATTCTCTTTAACGTAGTGTGACAGAAACCAGTGGATGGTAATAAATTCCATATATAGGGCTCCCAGTAAACTGAACAGTTTCTATCCTGTTTGGCCTGTGAGTGCAGCCTCATAATACATGCACTCATCCCACCGTTTGGCAAGTGCTGGAACTGAGGGATGAGGGATCCAGACCAGAGTTTGTCTGCTGCCTGATTTCTGTCACCTGTCATGCTAATTAGAAATCAGGTATTTAAGACTGATTTCCTGGTTCCTCTGACCTCTTCCCAAGAGCCTGGAACCAGGAAGGCTGCTGGAAGGAGAGAGGGGAAAAGCCTCTCCCCAAACAGGTTAAATCATTCTGTTCCTTTACTGTCTAAAACTGCAAAGTACCTTGTTTTGTTGTTGTAAGTGGAAAAGCCACTTCAACCCTGAGTTAGGGAAAACCTACACTGGCGACACACTTTATTCGAGCTCGGCTAGTCCCACGAATTCGGGTATACCCGGGTGTATTGAGGTTTGTGACTGTTTTCTGCCCGAGTATATTGGGTTATTTTCTAGGCAGGGATTGAAGCATTTTATTCCCGCTGGCTGCAATACTGCACAGTATATATATATATACTGCATTACAATTCATGAATTTATGCCATCTTGTAGACACGCGAAGCATTGCAGCCTATTAAATCCTAATCATTATAATTTAACAAATCAGCCGCCCATCAGCCAGGCATGAACCCAGGCTGGGAAGGCAAACGCAACGGGGCTTGTCAGAGGTGAGGAGCGGCGCATTCCAGGTATCTGCCAGGTACATACCGGGTATTTGCTCGAATAAAGTGTGTCGGTGCAGTAAGTTAAGTTATTGCTCAGGTGAGCAGCTTTTTGTTTTGCTGTGTTTCTGTTGTATGCACTGTGGCAGTCTCAGTGCCTGGGACTGAATAAACCAGGCATAGCCTGTTTAAAACAACCACACGTGACGCCTCATCATTTAACCTACCCTAAAAGACCGTGTTCTAACAGTCCCGGACAGACGGCGGAGCACCGGAGTAAGCCGTTTGTCACAGTAGGCATCGGTATCTTGAATTACAATATTGCCACCTTTGTCAGATGGCTTAATGACAAAGGTTTTATTGCACATAAGTTCTTGTAGGCCCTTCCTCTCCTCGATTGTGACGTTACCAACTGATCTAAAGTGTTCAGGTTCAGCTTCTAAATCCCTTGTCACACAAGTGACGAACAGTTCAACTGCTGGGCAGATGTTCATTGGGGGGAGTAAAGTGACTTTTATTTTTCAAATGAGTAAAAGTGCCAGTAATGTCAGTCTCAGTAGAAACATTTTGTTCCAGCAAATGTATTAAATCATCAAGATTCTGTTTATCCTGTGCATTCATAAAGCGGTAAGAACATTATCATTAGCCCTCTAGGAATGGAATTTGTGTAACAGTAATTTTCTGCCAAAAAGGTTAAGGTCTTTAACCATTTGAACAAGTTAAAGTCAGACGTGGGAGAAAAGGAAAGTCCCTTCTTTAACAGGTTTAGTTGTTCATCACTAAACACATGGTTGGAAAGATTGAAAACTTGCAACGCGTCAGTATCGTTATGAGCAGTTTTTGTTAAGTGGGTGCTGGGGGATTTTTGTTTCCCCATAAAGTTCTTTTTTCCCCTGAGGGTTTTACGTTTAGCTGGGCCAGTGCTAAAAAAACAACATTGCTGTCTTTAGAAGTTTTTCTACCACGTTCCCTAGACTGACCTTGAGGTCCTGACTGTTCACCCTCCGACTTGTCTGTTTCTGATGAGGAGTACTCAGAAAAGTTACCCTTTCTCCTAGATCTTGTAGGGAATCTATAAACAGTACCCTGTTCATAGTCATTGCTATCCCGAAGGAACTTCTTATCCTTCAACTCTTTTTTGAATTTTTCCATGTTTTTTTCTAACTGACGTTCCATTTCCTCGAATTCCTGTAACTTGTTATACTTAACAATGTCCTTAAGGCTAATGTCTAGATCTTTATTAGTCACATCCAATCGTGCTTTTTCATGCTCAATCAATAAGGTCATCATTAGTTCATTGGAGCAGTAGGACAAGGTATCTTCACACTTTTTAATAAAGTCTGTAGATGTAATATAATATGCAGGGCTCAGTCTCAAGCTCAATCCCCGAGGGATCATACTGGATTCAAGATATTTCTGTAGACTCGTGATCTCCCACCAGACCTGTGATGGAGTCCGTAACAATTTGGAGATGTTCCGAAAATAATTAACTATATCATGATCGGTTTCTGACATGCCTGATGGTGTCGTAGTAAACACATTTTTGGCTTCATCCTGCCAACTAGAGATATCCATGCCACTAGTAAGATATCCAGCCATGGTATGTATGGGTAAAGGATCAACACCCCAGAAGGGGCTTATAAGAGATACCCCAATACTACAATTGGAAAACAAGGGATTTGTTTAGGGAGTGATCAATTGAACCATACTAATTGTGATACTAAATGTAAATTTATTTAGTATCACAATTAGTATGGTTCAGTTGATCACTCCCTAACCCCCTCCCTTGTTTTCTGATTTTATTTAATACTGATATTAGTATAGAAAAGCACCTACGTCTATGTCTGTATTCAAACCAAGTGAATCCAATTTACACATTTTACATCTTAGACATTTATAGAAACCTTTAGGTTCCAAAAATGTGCTAGTGGATACTGTATGTTTTTATTTGATGCTTTTAAACAACTTGGAGCTATAAGATTTTTGAAAGTGTCAGCTTTGGTAAATAATATTTTTGGGACCAAAGGTAAATGCGATTGTAAAATAGGATCCTTTAAGACTAATGACCAATGTTTTTTAATTACTTTTTTAATTGATGGAGCTAACGGATTGTATTGTGTAATGAAAGGTATGTCTATTTGATTCTCAACTTTGTCAGCACTTCGGACCTCTCCTGTATTATATTTTAACAGTTCTTTTCTATCAATTGTACTTATTTTAGTAAATGCTTGGTCCAGAATTGTTTTTTTATATTTTTTTATAATTCTTTGTTTCAAAATTTTCAATCATTGTTTTGGCTTATTCTTCATATACACTGTTATTAGGGCAATTGCGTTTTATTCTACACAATTCTCCTTGAGGGATGTTATCAAGCCATATATTTAAATGGTTACTGCCTGCCTCAATGTAATTGAGACAGCTGACTGGTTTATGATAAGTCAGTGCAGATATTGCCATTTTCTATGTAAATAAGTAAGTCAAGAAACTCAATTTCACTAGTGCTGAATTTAGAAGTGAAGTGTAAATTAAAAGTGTTTTGATTAATATAACTTAAAAATAATAATAATGTGTCTTTATCACCTTGCCAAATAAAAAATATATCATCCACAAAACGTGTCCATAGTACTAAATTTGCATCGAACTCATGTGGTGACCCCATATAAATTGGTTTTCCCACATGCCCATAAATAGGTTAGCATAGCTCGGTGCAAATTTAGTACCCAGGGCAGTGCCTTTAATTTGTTAAAATAACTCTTCATTAAACCAAAAATAATTATGTGTTAATGTGAATTTAATTTAAGATACTAAAAAATCAATATGTGGTTTTGTGTAAATACCCTCTTGTTCCAAAAATGATTGAATGGCTAGACACCCTTGTGTATGATCAATAACTGTGTATGGTGAAGTAACATCACACGTGACTAAATAATATTGATCTAGCCATACAATTTCACACAACATATTAAGAATGTGGGTAATATCCATTAAATGTGATTTGAGTTTCTTGACTACTTTCTGTAAGAAGAAATCCAAATATGCTGACAAGTTTGAGGTCATAGATTGTACACCAGAAATTATAGGGTGGCACGGAGGATTTAACGGATCTTTATGTAATTTTATAAATAATAAAAAATGGGTAATATAGTTTTTTTTATAAAGATAAATTCAAATTCTTCTTTTGATATGAATTTCTTTTTTAGTCCCAAAACTAAGAGATTCTCCAACTCATACAGGAAATCCTCTGTTGGATTTTTACAGAGTCTAGGATAGGTATTTGTATCATCTAATAATCTTAAAGATTCCTTTATATAGTTTACTTTATCTAGGATTACCAATCCACCGCCTTTGTCGGCTGACTTTATTACTATATTGGTATCTTCTTTTAATTCCTTTATGGCTAAGTATTCTTTCTGATTCAGATTTCTCTTTATATACTTATTTGGTTTTGCTAGCTTTTTCAGATCATCTTGAACCAATTTTTCAAACATGTCTAAACAACCTCCTTTGAGATAGCTGGGATTAAATTGTGATTTCCTTTTAAAGGGAGTAAAGCGTGTTTCACTAGTAATTGTAGGTGGCACATTATCTATATTTGATGTAGTATGTAATTTTTGTTTCAAGAAATATTTCTCGAGAGATAAATTTTGTACAAATTTTCCTACATCTATATATGTATTGAATGTGTTCATAGTGTTAGATGGAGAAAAGGATAGGCATTTGTTAAGTACTTGAATCTGTTCTGTTGTTAAGATTTTTTTTACTTAAATTAAAGATTCCTTGTTGATTAACTACTTTACTTGGATCTTCTGTAATTTTGGTCTGGGGCCCTACTCTCTTTCCTCGTTTGGTGATTTTTCTCTTTTTCTCGCTACTTGAAACCTTTGAGTGTCCCTTTCCTTGTCCAAATTCACTTTCTGAGCTTTCTCTAAAAAAGGGGTTGAACATTCAAGAGGTGCAAATCTATTAACCACTTGAATTTGAGATAAATTCTCTAAATCTGGTAATTTTTCCTCTTTTTATCCTTATTCTCTAAACGTTTTTTCTGTTTTATTATTACCTCCATATTTTACATTTTTATCTGGAGATTTATGAGTTTGCTCTTTAGATTTACTTTTATATGAATGTTTCCTTACATTTTTAACATTAGGGTTAAAATGTTTAATAGAAGATCTCCTATTTTCATGGAAATAAGTGGGTTCCCTCTTTTGATGAATATTATCAGTTCTAGGTGGCCCTTGGTTGGATAGTTTATTATTCTTCCAACTGCAATAACAGTTATTTTCATAATCTTCCCTATCTCTACGAAATTTCTTTTTCTTAGTAAATTTGATCTCTTTCTATAGAAGGGAGGCCGGTCTACAGAAGGGAGGCTTTATACGAGCCTCGCCATTCTGATATTATGTGTCATTTGATTATTATTTTGCTTATACATTTCTGGCTTTAGCTTTGGTTCCCACTATTATTACAGGTTGCTTGTGTCTGTTTTCCATACTTTTTGAGGTGTGAGAGAGTGATTTTATTATGTTTGTATGTTATGTGATGTATCTTTAATAAAGTTGTTATACTTGTTTACACCAGAGTGCTTTACGTGGAATACTTTGTTTCTATTTTTGTTTTTATATATATATGTGTGTGCGTGTGGGTGTGGGTGTATGTGTATATGTATATGTGTTTGTTTCTGTGTGTGTGTGTATATATGTATATGTGTTTATATGTATGTATGTGTATATATATATATATATATATATATATATATATATATATATATTTATATGTAGCCCATGTCCCCCCCCCCCCCCCCCCAGACACAGATTGTGCCTCTAAGGTGTATTGAGGGCTGGCTACATGTATTATGGTGGTGCATACCTGCTTGGAACAGGAGGGCCCGAGTCTCCCGCGTTGGTGTGGGGATAACAGGGCCAGGCTTCTGGGGTATATGCCTCATTTCTTTAGTGGTTGTGGTGCAGCGCCTCCATTCTCTGGCGAAACCTAGGGGATAGGTTGGAATCTCAACAGAGAAAGCCCTGGTCCCACGTCGAGAGATTCCAATCTCACACAGCCTTATATAAAACAGCAATGTCTTTATTGTCTTTTCTCAGTGATGCAGCACACAGCAGCAGTTCATGGGCAGTTTTAGTCACGGCAGTACACAGGTATCTGACCTCCTCTCCTCTTCCTCCAGGATTTTTACCCCTGCAGGATGGCTGTAATGGGGCCTCAATACCACTACCTCCACCTGAGGGTAGGCCCTCGGGGTGAGGCTAGATCTCCCCCATCACCCCCTCAGCAGGGTGAGGGGCATTGGTCCACTATAGCTGTATCAGTTCTACTCAGACGGGCTCTGAGTTCTTCTCTCCTGTCTCCTCCAAATTCACTCAGCTCTCTCTCTTTGAACTGTGCAGCTCACATACTCTTCTCATCAGCTCCCAGGACAGACTGGACTATCTGTCACATTCTCCTCTCTCATAAGACTCACGACCTCCACACTCCAGCTACTGACTCTCCAACAACTCTCACAGAACTCCAACACAACTGACTCAGACACACACAGGAGCAGCCCACTAAATAGATACAGCCCTGCCCCTTATGATGTCAGCAGGACCTCCCCTCTGTCTCAGGCCTGCCACAGAGTCAGGGGCCTACATCTATCAAGCAAGGCAGGGCTTGGTGGGGGGAAAACCCATGATTACTACTGGCGCCTGCCCTTACCAGGGCCTACTCCAGTAGGAGAAGGATTGGTAGCCCACTATTTCTTACAGGGGCTACATATATATATATATATATATATATATATATATATATATATATATATATATATATACACACACACAAAAACTATGTTCAAAATTTCTATCACCTGATGTTCACTTCCGTTACATCCTGCTTATGAGCATAGGCACTGGCTGCGCTACTTCTTAATATTTCACAACCTGTATGTGAAATTTCTTGTTGATTCCCACAAAAAAGTAGTCTTGAGCCCTCAGTGACAGGGCATTATGAACAGTGGGACTAGGCTCCCCTTACCTGGAACTGTGGCAGCGTCCTCCCTGGTCTCTCTCACCCTCCTCTCTCCCCACACCCCCTCCACCCCTCTGGCAGTGAGGAGGGGCCAGGGGATTGGAAATCACTACAGGTAATCTCGCAAGCTGACAAGCAATTACCGCCCACCCTCCCCCTTTTTGTGTATGCTGTTAAATATGTTGATGTTGCACTTGTTGAATAAAAAGAAGTTATATAAAACTATTAAGGAAATATGAGAGAAAAGGATGGAAGTTCCTTGAAGAAGGGGAGATAAGTCTCTGTTTATGTTACCGCAAAGGGGTCAAATCTTTTGATGGGTATTTTTGCCTTTGTCTCTGCGGCAGTTGGTGGGGGGCTTAAGTGCGGTTAATCATGACAAATGGTGCTCCAGGGTCGGTAAAGCCTGGAGGTTGCTGAGAGTGACAAGCGGGCAAGATTCATTAAAATGTGAGTTCCTGTGGCCTACTGTAGCCAAACGGCCAGGCTGGGTGGTGCCCGGCTTGGGGGTGTTACGGGCCATTGGTTCGAGTATCTTTGGCCTTTACCCAATTAGCAAGCACTCTGGCAGGGGGTTTGCACTTATCAAGATGTTTTACATCCAGACCTTGTTTATGTTTATTTATCTAAATGGTTATGGTGAGATTGGGGAGGGGAATTTAGCAGAGTCTCCAAAGTCAAGTGGAAGAAATAATAATAATAAAAAAGGTGCCAGAACTGTGCTCTCCTGAGTTCCTACACAAATATCCCCCGGCTATTTGTGCTGGTGTAAGGGGTACTAAATATAAGGCTCTGACGCCTTATAACAACTCCAGCTTTAAAGAGTGCTTGGTATTCAGCTATGTTAAACATCTAATAAACTAAATGTTAATACATATTGAAAGTTATTTAACCTTTAAACTTGCACCTAATTGCATAGAAATGTGCTAACACAAGTACAGTTAGATAAGTATCTTTCACCCGATCTATGCTCTGAGCTGCTCTAATTGTAACCCTTAGAGAACAACCTTTTTGTTTAGGGTTAAAATTACTGTTTCAGCTGAGCTTGAAATCTGTATTATTATTAGTTAAAGATTGTCTTTAAGTTAACCCTTTGACATTAGCAGTTAGATTGAAATTGCTGTTACTGCTAAATCAGTGGGAATTAGTCTCCTGTGAGTGAGCAAAACCTTCCTCCTGGCAGCTAAGGGTAAATTTATCATATTTATTGACTGTCTGAATCTCAGCATGCTTTGCTGCATGGTAAGATGTGGGAGTACAGTACATTCTCGCCAGACGGACAGATGTAGGCCTTTGCAAGATTGCTGGCAAGATACAACAATTCAAATATGATAGTGTACATATTTGTATTCTTGGTGCTGTTTTCAGTTGAATTCTCCTTTATCGTAAAGATTAAAGGTATGAGTCAGTAGTTAGAAATCAGTGTGCATTCCTGCATCTTATTCTAATGTGTTTTCGAAATCTTCAATCTTGTCTGTGCCGAGTTATTTTTTTTACCAATGGAACACATTAAGGACACCCATACGCATATTGATGGACATACCATCCGGCCAATGGCTATGAGACACGGAAAGGATTGAGACCATATGACATTGAGAGTATGACATCACAAGAGAGGAGTGCAATTGATATAGGGGCCTCTTCGCTAAACTTCGATAAGTGATTCATCGAGCATTTTGAGCACTTCTCGAATGCGTTTGCATACTGTATGTAGCTATTCAGAAAGCTTTCATAGCATTCCAAACTCACTCAAGAAGTGTTTCTCCCCGATAGGTAGCGCTCCCGCTCAGACAAACCATGCCGGAGCTTCAAAAACTGCTCAAACTCGCATTTTTGGAAATATCAAGCAATTCTAGTAGCTCTGAGAATCACATGGTGGCTGCAACTCACAAGCCAAATGATTAAAGCCGGGACATGCATTAATATCAGCTCCGGAGACCCCATGCTTCAATCCTACTGTTTGTAATAAAAATTAATTTACACGCAGCTTCATTACCTTAGTGGCTAACCGCTAAGGTAATGATGTGGTTAATTACTAGAGCCCGGTTAAGTGGGGGTAGAGTGGCTGGGTGAAGGTGGTATTTGGCCAATGGTGGATGTTTATGCCTACCGAGAGGGCTGCAGGAGGAGTTAACCCCTTCATTACTTTAGTGGTTACTACTGCTAAGGTATTGGAGGGATTAACCCACCCGCTAGGCATAAACACCCACCATGGGCCAAATCCCACATTCACCTATCCCCTCTACCCCCAATAAACATTAAAATATAAACAGCAATACTAGCCAATATACCCATTGATTGCCAGTGTGGTTACTATGCCCTCAATGGGAGCAAAGATAACCCCAATAGCAATGAATGTGCACCCTACTACCAACCCCCTCTACCCCCAACAACCCCTCCACTGACTAACACATACAGTACAGTAATGGGCAAAATTACTATTATCCAGATCTAGATAATAGCTAATTTGCCCATTAAAAATAAAACATTATCACCGTACCTATTGATCCACTGACCTACTTGTTGGCATAGCCGATTGAGGAAATTGACCGCCCAATAAGGAAATTATTCTCCTTCATTCTTACAGCTTCAAGATGTGCCGTGGCGGCCTCCTGGAGGAAAGTGTCCACTCCCTCTAAACAATGAGGTTATGCTGATGGAAAAGCTGACAGCTTTCCTAAAGCAATCAACCTCAGGGTTCTATGAAACCTGGGATCTATGGTTGGGACATTGACCTGGACCCTGAAACTATCCCCTTATCGGGACCGTCTGGATCCGGTAGATTTGACCACGGGTAAATGAGTATCAGCCCATGACGATCGGAGAGAGCATAGATAAGCACATTGGCAGTCAATGGGCAACCTAGAAAAGAAAAACCACACAATTAAATTAAAGCCAATCAATGTGTTTCTTACCTTTTGCGTATTCATCCTCATCCTACTCTGGCTGTGACGTCATCAAAAATGGAAGGAAGAAAATCTCGCAGCAATCCAAAAAAGTAAAGGAATCACATGGTATTTCTACAATCCGATTGGTTGGTGTACCATATGATGTCATCTTAAAGGGAGGGAAGCATATGCTACCTCCCTTTTTGATGATGTGACATCCTTAAAAAAAATGAAAGCTGTCACATGGTACCCCAATCAATTGATTCGGGGTGTACCATGTTACAGTCAAATGTGACAACACAGGTCTTATATAAGGCCTGTCCCATCTCATTTGAGCCAAGAAGCTGTTGGATCATCTAGTGCATCTTTTTTTCGGTTGCCCATTGACTGGTAATGTGCTTATCTATGCCCCTTTCTTGTTATAGATAAGCGCAGTGACAATCAATGCATTTTTCGGCAAATGCTTGTTTTTATTTATGTATTGTATTTTTTTATATATTTTTTTTTGTTGCTTTCTTTTTGCTTTCCCATTTGTTGCCATTGTGGCAATCCCTGCCCATATTGTGGACATGGTTTACCACGGTGACAATCAATGGCTTGTCCAAAGCTTGTTTTTATTTAAATGTACAGAGGCGCCAGCCTTTATTATAAAACCTTGCCCGGCGTACCGCTCTGAATACCGGGTCATGACGAGCTATGTTTTCCAACCGTATAGCAATTAACTCGGGTTTCTATCGGTTTTCTATTGGTGCAGAATCCATCTATCTATCCATCTATGTCTGCAATACCATCTAGAAACTCAAGTGGGCGATCGAGAGCTGTTGTCTTAAAAGTCTAATAGCAATTCAACCTACTGTACAGCCATACAGTTCTGCAAGTCTGTGTGTGTGTGTACAGTAATTGTAATTTGAAGATTTATATTTGAAGCAGAGATTAACGTTACGAGTTAATACTGTATACAGTAGTCTGAGGCTCCTTAGCCATACACATAAAAAATATGAGGACACATACTGTACAGTATACCGAAGTACAGTATTACAAAAATATAACGTCGCGTCTTCTTCCGAATATAAAATATTTTTTCCGCTTATGCGGATTGGAACCTTGCTGAAACGCATAATATATGCGTGTCATCACATTTCTATATGTATTATTTATTAATCAATGCTTTTGCTATATCTTGCTTTCTTTTCATACTGTTTTTATTTTATGCGCATGCATGTACGTCTCATTGGAACCTTGTTGAAACGCATACAGTATGCGTGTTATCACATTTATGCGCAGGCGTGAACAGTAGAGGCAGCGATTATTCTAACAAAAACCAGTGGCAATTCCCCAAAAGACCCAGGTACACCCAGGTACATTCTGAATACATTTCCTTAAACTAGCCCCAGCATTTTTGCATTGATTAATGGCCTGACAGATTAACCTGCGGGGGTCCCTGGCAGTCCCATTCAAACTGAATTGGAATGCCAGGGATCCCTGCTGTGTTAATTCTATGGGTCGTTAGTCAATGCAGAAATGCCTTAAACGTGCCTCAAACTAGCCCAGAACATACCCAGCACATACCCTGAATGTAACCTGGCTAGTTTAAGGCAAATGTTAGAATAAGCGTTGCCTCTACTGTATGTCTCATTGGAACCTTTTGAAACGGTTATGTGTGTCATCACATTTAGGCGCATGCGTGTATGACTTCTCATTCAATGTGAATTTCAAGTCTGAAAAAAAACTTTTTTTTTTGTTTCTGGACATGGGCTTGCATAACAATTTTTGCTATTCTGAGAATCAATCACTACTGTAGATTTTTAATTCTACACTAGTCATGTACATACTTTATGAGGTGGGTTGCATACTGTGATTTTTATTTGGGGGTGTGAGGCTCAAAATATTTTGATGACCTGTTCAAAATATTTCTTTGAACTAATAATCCAGCATACAGCCCTCTCCCCCTCCAACCCCCCCCCCCCACACACACACACAAGGCTAAAGTATTTCTACTTCTTATCGACACCTCCCCCAAACCATTCATTTGTAATGGGTGGCTTTGTGGCTTCATTTAATAGTTTAATTTTCCCGAGCGTGTCATCACATTTATGCGCATGTGTGTATGTCACATTGGAACCTTGTTTAAATGCATATGCGTGTCATTGTAATGCGTAGCTCAATACAAACGAAGCGCGACCACGGTGCTGAGGTAGGGAATTGAGTAACGCCAACCCACAGCCACGCGGGTGCGCCTAGAATGTAGATTGGTTGTGCAAGCGAGGTCAGGATTGGAGATGTAAAAGTAGTGAGGGTACTTTCCAAATCAGGATAGAAGAGTTGCGGATCGTCGGGGTGCGTAGCCAAGTTCAGGATTGGAGATTATCGGATCGTAGGGGTACATAGCCAGATTTAGGATAGGAGAGTATCGGATCGTTGGAGTACTTGGCCAAGGTCAGGACTGGAGACAGGAGAGTGGTCATTCATAGCCGTATCAGGAGAGGAGCGGTGCAGAGTCCAAAGAGAGAAGCAGGGTCAGGCAACAACAGGTTAACAGGCAAGGCAAGGTCACAGGAACTTGAATGCAGCAAGGCACAGCGTCACACTAGACTATGCTCAGCAATGAGAATCAGGAACAAGAAGGTATATAAAGGAAGATCCTCCAATGGTAAGCCAGGGCGGAACTAGTATACTGAATCCTATAGGCTGCTGGTGCACACAGGTGTGCCCTATGATGCAGCCTGATCAGGAAGAGAGGCGGGACTGAGGGCGCGCTGACCTGCGCGCATCACGGAGGTCAGGGGGCAGAGCCTGTGCACAAGACACTCTCACGCCGGTCCTGTCCATCAGCGGGGTGGGGGCGGAGACCGGGGCATGCCTCAGAGGGGCCAGGACCCACGAACGGGCAGACAGACTGCGCAAGATCCGCACATGCGCTTAAAGCGGGACCGCGCGACTGTGCTTTCAGAGAGTCTGACACCGAAGCAGGTTTGAGGTGAGGAGACGGTCTTCGGCCGGCAGGATGGCAAATCCTCACAGTACCCTCCCCCCCCTCCCCTCTTGAAGCGACCTCCGAGCGACTCCACGATGGCTTGTCCGGAAATTTCGTGTGAAAGATACGAACCAGTCTGGCTGTGTGAACCTGATGACTCAGAATCCAGGACCTCTCTTCCAGACCAAAACCTCTCCAATACACCACATAATGCAGTGATTCTGTGGAGATCTTGGAATCCACAATAGATTGTATCTCATACTCGGGTTGACCTTGGACCATATGAGATGAAGTAGAAGGAATAGGAACTGAGTATGCGTTCTGGACCACGGGTTTGAGAAGAAAAACATGAAACACAGAGGGGATCCTCATGGAAGGAGTGAGAGCAAGTCGATACGCAACCGGATTGATCTTCTCTTAGACAGAGAAGGGTCCAAGAAATCTGGGGGCGAATTTCATCGAAGGAACCTTCAGCCTGATATTCCTGGACGACAGCCAGACTTGTCACCAGGTTTGAGGTCCAGAGCTTGTCTACGGTAGCGGTCTGCCTGAGTCTTCTGCCTATTGACTACTTGCCTGATGTTGACCTGAATCCTTTTCCAAAGGTCTTGCAATTCTCTGATCCTGTCATCTACTGCTGAGACCACTGAGAAAGGTAGAGCCAGAGGAAGAGTAGACGGGTTGAATCTGTAATTTACGAAGAAAAGAGACTCCAAGGTTGAACCACTACGTTCGTTGTTGTGGGAAAATTCTGCCCAGGGTAAGAGGCAGTAACGGACATCCAGAGTGTGAAGGGAGTGATATTTCAGGAACACCCCAAAAAGAAAAAAACAGCAATAGTGCAGCAAAATCACACAATAGTGGAGCAGTGAAATCTTGGCTCAAGTGGACAACTTACAAAAGTAAGTGAAGAATCAGCGTTTAACGGGAAACATGGTAGGAGGATATTCAGAAGCACTCTCATTCAGGGTAGTATTCATGTAAAACAGCAAGGAGAGACCATGGTGTGGACCAATAGACAAACATTTATATAAGTTAAAAGCATAAGAAATGTACTCACAATATGTACATCAATTGCGGACACATAAAGGTATCTTTTGAGGCAGTGTGGTTCACGTCGGGAGAGGTGGTAGTCTGGCCGATCACTTCATAACTCCCTCAGTCTGGTCGCGGTGGATGGCGTCTGACGTCACATCCATCAAGCACCGACAGCTTCCGGTAAGACGGAGGGCAAAGCAGATGGTAGGACGGCACAGGAGACTCTTCACCTTCACCTCAAGATCAAGGGCAGCTGCATGCGGTGAACAAGCTCTACGCGTTTCGCTGAACTAAATGTCAGCTTCCTCAGGAGCACTATAACACCCCTCATGGGTCTACTACTTAAATAGTGTAACATAATTACTAATTAATTGGCAAATTACTCACAGGTTCTCTCTTAAAGGAGTACATAACACTGTGATCCAAAGATACAAAAACACAATAGAAATCTTTAATAAAAAACTAAAATAACTAAAATTGATCAATAATCTCGGGACAGAGATTGAACAGTGATGAGAGAGAGAGAGAGATGGTATTAGTAGATATTCAATATACTTATAAGAGTTTAACAATAACCTTACAGTAAGAGAGACACTTGTATTAGAAAATATAGGGAGAGTGCATAGATCGAGACCAAAACAAATTAGAGATCAATTGAATCTCAAGGCTAGTCTAAGAAAGGTGTTATTTCAAAATCTGCATTGAGTCCATTCGGTATCAAAGGGGGCTATGCACTAAGCTCAATGGCTTTGCGTTCTGATTTGGCCAAAAAGCAGGTTCGTTAAAAAATTAAGCCGGGGACGCGATGCACTAAGGCCTTGAGGCCATTTTTTAACGTACCTGCTCAAAATAGCTCAAAACAGCCACAGCGTACGTGATGCTTTTTTTCCCCCTGCTAGCGTTCTGAACCTTTCCGTTCGCTAGCTGATAGAAAAAAAACCGCATGTAACATTTGCATGGAGATTTGCTATCTCCATGCAACACTGTTACAGGCGATTGTACACTAAATAAATACATTTTAATAATAGTGTACATGAGCAGGGGGTCTCCCGAGCTGAACCGCATTGGTTTCAGGTCCGAGGACCCCCTATTTCAGGAGATTTAGGCCCCATTATGGGGTGCCGGTATCCCCTGCAATTTAAAGCTCCCGTGTCACGTGACCGGGTTATTTACATTCTGAAGGGGATACCGGCACCCCATAAAGGGGCTTGTATCTCCTGAAGTAGGGGGTCCTCGGACCTGAAACCAATGCGGTACAGCTCCGGAGACCCCCTGCACATCTACACTAGTATTAAAACACACATAACAATAAATAATAATTCATTACAATAGCGGCTATCCGCTATGGTAATGAAGCAGCATTAATGTATTTTAAATAATATTGTGCAGGAGCAGGGTGTCCCCTGAGCTGAACCGCATTGATTTCTGCCTCAGAGACCTCTTACTTCCCGAGTTACAGGCCCCGGTATGGGGCATCGGGCGCCAGTGCCGCCGCCATCTTTATAGCGTCCAAGACGCGACGTGGGCTCTAAAAAGATGGCGTCCGCACTGGCACCGATGCCCCAAACCGGGGCCTGTAACTCTGGAAGTAGGGGGTCTCTGAGGCAGAAATCAATGCGGTTCAGCTCAGGGGACCCCCTGCTCCCGCACAATATTAATAAAAATACATTAATGCAGCTTCATTACCTTAGCGGATAGCCGCTAAGGCAATGAAAGGGTTAAGGCACATTAGCATGTTTATTGGGGACAATTGCCCCCAATAAACAACACACATCCCCCCGCCCTCTAACACATACAGTACTGTAATGGGCAAAATTACTATTATCCACATTTGGATAATAATGCATTTGCCCATTTTAAATACATATAAATTACAATAAATACAGTCAAAACATTTAACACTTATGTTTTACAGGAACCCACGATGAAGGCCGTCTTCATCCTCATCTTCATTCTGCCCATGCCCCTACGGTGCTGCAAAACATGCAAACAATTACAATAAACAATGTAATGTCCCCTAACCCCTTAATCACCATAGCGGTTATAAACTGCTACAGTCATTAAGGGGTTAACCCACCCTCACCCACTACTCAGGAGGCCTACATACCCTCCCACTCTAACCCCCACCCCGTGAGGCCTAACCACCCTCACCCACTACCCACAAGGGAGGCTTACCCACATACCCTTGGGGATAATACACCCCCCCCCCCCTCCCAACACATACAGTACAATAATGTGCAAAATAACTATTATCCAGATATGGATAATATATTATTTGCCCATTATGAAACACATAAAACATCCACAAATCAAAACATGAATTTTTAATCTTTAAACCACCACATTGCATGTTAAAATAAATCCAACAGCCATTGCAAATATAAAAAAAACAAACTGCAGCTATACAAATGTCTATGAAATGTCACACAATTGCATTGAGTGTGTACATCATGCAAATAATCTGTGCATCATATAACACTATGCAAAATATATGTAACAATAAAATACACTATGAACAATGTCCCCTAACCACCAATGCCATCCTGAAAATCAATTAGAAACTAACCAACATCAATACAATTAGCATCAATCAATTAATCCATTTCCTCAAACAATTAAAATACAATACAAATCAATTATACAATTCCCTATTCAATTGCTAAAGCCAAATCATTGCCAAAACAATTCTAATTTAAAGTAACCACCATCATTCTAATCTTACTACCATAAAAAAGCCTTTAGCTAAATACAAATTACATTATTCACAACAATGACAAAATAAAGATGCTAAATACATTATCCATACATGAAAAGAACCTAAACATGCGCCAAACAATCAATTATTATCCCTGTATGTCTATCCATACAGATAGATAAACATAACATACAGGGACAATAATACAGCATAAAATACAATGCATTTACATACAAAATTCACATACAATACACCCATTCAGTGTCTGTGAATGTATTATATACATAGATACATTAACGGGCATTAAATGGGAGTGAAAAAATAAAAGACATGAATGAAAAATCATAAAAACCTGTAAAAAGTTACAATAATAAACTTTTGTTTTGTTTACTCACCATTAGATGTCCACTCTCCGAAATCCAGGCGACCCGGAACCATAGGAACCAATCCACAGGTAAGCCATAAAATAAAAAACCATAACAAATCCACATCTGTGTCTTCTTTCTTCTTTGGGGTCTTCTGGGGTCTTCTTCCATCTTTTTCCATCTTCTTGCATCTTCTTCCGGCTTCTTCCATCTTCTTACGCCACGCCCTTCTTCTCTTCTTAGGAGGGGAGATGTTCCCTCCTCGGCGACTAGTTTCAAAATGAGGCGACATAGGCTTTTAAAGGCCTATGACGTCACATTTTGGTCAAATGTTTCCTACGGTCCTGATTGGGCCGTGAAAAACATGTGATTTGGCCGATGAAAAAAAAAATGATGCCGTCATTTAAAGGCAATGAAAGCACAGCCAATCAGAATGGCTTTGCTTCAATTGCCTTTAAGATGACGTCATTAAAAGAAACATTGCTGGTCTCACATGGTACCGTAGCCAATCAGAGCGTGGGAACTCCATCCCATCTCTGATTGGCTCTAGTAGAGCATGTGACAGAGGCTTGGGGGAGAACGGATGTGACGTCTTTGAAAGCGTGTCACATGGTACTAGAGCCAATCAGAGTTGGGATGTATTTCCCACGTTCTGATTAGCTACCATACCATGTGAGACCGGCCATGTTTCTTTTAATGACGTCATCTTAAAGGCAATTGAAGCCAATCCATTCTGATTGGCTGTGCTTTCATTGCCTTCAAATGATGTCATAATTTTTTTTTTCGTCGGCCAAATCACATGTTATCACGGCCCAATCAGGACCGTGGGAAACATTTGACCAAAATGTGACGTCATAGGCCTATAAAAGCTTATGTCGCCTCATTTTGAAGCTAGTCGCCGAGGAGGGAACATCTCCCCTTATAAGAAGAGAAGAAGGGCGTGGCGTAAGAAGCCGGAAGAAGCCGGAAGAAGCCGGAAGAAGATGGAAGAAGACCCCAGAAGACCCCAACGAAGAAAGAAGACACAGACGTGGATTTGTTATGGTTTTTTATTTTATGGCTTACCTGTGGATTGGTTCCTGTGGTTCCGGGTTGCCTGGATTTCGGAGAGTGGACATCTAATGGTGAGTAAACAAAAGAAAAGTTTATTATTTTAACTTTTACAGGTTTTTATGATTTTTCATTCATGTCTTTTATTTTTTCACTTCCATTTAATGCCCGTTAATTTATCTATGTATATAATACATTCACGGACACTGAATGGGTGTATTGTATGTGAATTTTGTATGTAAATGCATTGTATTTTATGCTGTATTATTGCCCCTGTATGTTATGTTTAACTACTGGATAGACATACAGGGATAATAATTGATTGTTTGGCGCATGCTTAGGTTCTTTTCATGTATGGATAATGTATTTTGCATCTTTATTTTGTCATTGTTGTGAATAATGTAATTTGTATTTAGCTAAAGGCTTCTTTATGGTAGTAAGATTAGAATGGTGGTGGTTACTTTAAATTAGAATTGTTTTGGCAATGGTTTGGCTTTAGCAATTGAATAGGGAATTGTATAATTGATTTGTATTGTATTTTAATTGTTTGAGGAAATGGATTAATTGATTGATGCTAATTGTATTGATGTTGGTTAGTTTCTAATTGATTTTCAGGATGGCATTGGTGGTTAGGGGACATTGTTCATAGTGTATTTTATTGTTACATATATTTTGCATAGTGGTATATGATGCACAGATTAATTGCATCATGTACACACTTAATGCAATTGTGTGACATTTCATAGACATTTGTGTAGCTGCAGTTTGTTTGTTTTTATATTTGCAATGGCTGCTGGATTTATTTTAACATGCAATGTGGTGGTTTTAAGATTAAAAATTCATGTTTTGATTTGTGGATATTTTATGTGTTTCATAATGGGCAAATAATATATTATCCATATCTGGATAATAGTTATTTGGCACATTATTGTACTGTAGGTGTTGGGGGGGGTGATGTATGTATAGGTCCGGTTTATTTATTTTACATTCAGGGTTGGTTCCTTGGTTCTGCGTGAGACCTCTGGAGACCACCTGCGGTCTCCTCGGGTATCTCACGGGTATCAAGCTGGTGGTTCCACGGGTGACACCTGCGGGGATGAAGCGGTGGTCCCACATCTGTGGGGGCACCGCGGACCCGTAGTCTGCAGGGAAGAACCGGTATTCCCACATCCGTGGGGGCACCGCGGACCCGTAGTGAGTACTCGTGAGTTCCCCAGACCCCCGTGAGAACAACCCGAGGCCCCACAGACACCTGTGGTTCTGACCCGGGGCTCGCAGACATCCGCGGGCCTACCGTGGGGAGACAATTGTGGCCCACGGTGACCCAAGGAGACCACCTGGGGGCCATGGCGCTTGGCGGGACCCACCAACAGGCCTCCAGAACCTTTGTGAAACAAGTTGCTGGTACCCTGTAGGTCTGTCAGGTGACCCGCCAGCCCGCCGGGGACTCGCGTGGGGCTGGGGTATGAACCTTGTATGTAAAAGAATAAATCATGTATTTATGGGGGGCACAGGGGGTGGGTTATGTATTTAATAAATATAATGATGTTTATTGTGGGGCTGTGTATTGTTTTTATTGTGGGTACTGGGGGTGGGGGGAGGGGGTATTTGCCCCAAGGGTATGTGGGTAGGCCTCCCTTGTGGGTAGTGGGTTAGGGTGTTAGGCCTCACGCAATGGGGGGTTAGTGTGGGAGGGTATGTAGGCCTCCCGAGTGGTGGGTGAGGGTGGGTTAACCCCTTAATGACTGTAGCAGTTAATAACCGCTATGGTGATTAAGGGGATAGGGGACATTACATTGGCTATTGTAATTGTTGTGCATGTTTTGCAGCACCGTAGGGGCATGGGCAGAATGAAGATGAGGATGAAGACGGCCTTCATCGTGGGTGCCTGTAAAAGGTAAGTGTAATATGTTTTGACTGTATTTATTGAATGTTATATGTATTTAAAATGGCCAAATGCATTATTATCCATATCTGGATAATAGTAATTTTGGCCATTACTGTATAGTATGTGTTAGGGGGGTGTATTTAGTTTTAATTGTTGTTTCTTATTTGTGGAGGTGCAACATTAGTACCGCAGGCTCGCGGGTACCCCGGGACTCCCGCAGGGACCCCGGGACGTCCGCGGGGACCCCCGGACTCCCGCAGGGACCCCCGCATTCCCACAGGGACCCCCGCTTGGTGAGCCGCGGACACCCGCGTGACCCCCGGGCTCTGTCGAGACCCCCGCGGGGTCAGCTGGGGACACCCGCCGTCCTTCTGTATGGGTTTTGCGCATGCAAAAATAAAAAGCCAGAATTTTTTCTAAGTCCAGATTTCTTTGCATCTACTCTGACCTGACGTGTTCTGATCAACGCAACTTTCGCGTTTGCTAAGGTTGCGTTGCTTAGTGCATCCCGCTTAAGGGCAGAATTTCATGCAAACAGGGCTGCGATCGAGCAAAGTTGGACTTAGAAAAAATTCCTGAAAAAAGTCATTTCGATTATTACAGTAGATCTAAAATTATTTTTATCATATTGCTTTACTCACAAACCTTGTAAGTTGAGCAACCAAAGAATCCCTCAAGTTTTTGGAAATACCCTTTATCTTTTTTGTCTATTTTTCTAAGGGCGCTTGGAGCGATAATATTTCTCAAGTTTTTTGCTTTTTTTTAAATTCTTTTCGGATTCTCTGGGATTTCATTTTTCAATATAGGGTCATTCAATAAAACATGCCAATGCTTGCGAATTATTTTGCCAATGTTACTTGCATCTCTATTAAAGGATGTCAGAAACGCAGTGTCAAAATTATTGTTTGAAGTATTCATTCTTATATTAGATCTTTTCTATCTAGAGCCTTAGCTTTCTCAAATGCCATATCCAGGACTTCTTCTCTATAATTTTTCTGGACAAAACGTGTTTTTAGTATTTCACATTGTTGTCCAAAAATTACATCATCTGTGCAATTTCTACGCATTCTTCTATATTGATTGTACGGGACATTATCCATCCATAAAGGATGATGGCAACTAGAACCCAAATATATTTATTGCTGTCTACGTCTTTAAAGAAAGACCTAGTCTTAAGGTTTCCGTCCTGGACATAGATATTTAGATCCAGAAAGTTCAATGAAGTCTTACTTATTGTAGATGTAAATTTCAAATTATAAGTATTAATATTCATATTTTCCAGAAATGATACAAGATTATGTTGATCGCCCTTCCAAATTAAAATGATGTCATCAATGTAGTGCCGCCATAGGACAAGGTCCGCCCCCAGAACACCACTATGCCAGGTGTTATTCTCCTCCAACAATCCCATAAAGAGATTGGCATTGGATTGAAGAGTTCAGCCCAGTCATCTTGGGAGTCAGATACAAAACAGCGTAAATATTGTTCGAGAGACTGATTGGTCCTCTCCGTCTGACCATTAGTCTGTGGGTGGTATCCAGAGGAGAAATGAAGAGCGATACCTAGCTGGAGGCAAAACGAGTGCCAGAACTGGGAAATGAACTGAGGGCCTCTGTTTGATACTATTACCATAGGTACTCCATGTAAGCGAAAAATCTCTCTGATGAAGATATTGGCGAATTGGGGAGATCCTTGAAGGGTATGAAGGGATTTGTACAACAAATATGTGATTAAGGCGCTCCTCTATGTGGTGAAAAATAAAAATATACTTAAATAGTGATAAATTCTAAATAGTGATTAAATAATATAATCATGTACAAATGTGTTTAATATATATAAATAAATGGTAGTGATATAAATGCAGCTACAACCCTCTGAAGAGACGGTCAGATTCACTTTTGGTAGATTTCCAGTGGTGGTTGTGGGGAGCGCAGATGTCACCATACAGTATGTGAAAAAATATATAAAAAATATATAGTGCAGTAGTTCTTTAGATAAAGGACATCTTGAAAACAACAGAAATGGGGACTCACACTTTCCCAATGGATAGAAAGCAGGGTAAACACAAATGGTTTTCAGCTCAGGTTGTCAGCATAACGTTCCTCGGTTGGAAACAAAAGATCACACTTGGTCCAACATTGTATGTTCATAAATTTGATGTATTAACGGAACATATTGCACTTACATTTGTACAATATGACATGGACACATAAAAATTATAGGTGGCTCGATCCCTCTGGTCTCTCCGGCCTCTCGCACGCATGAAGTGAGCCTGTTTCGAGAATCGGTCCTCTACCACAAGAATCGTGTTCATACCCTTGGAGATAGGTACACAGAAGAAAAAACAGCGCAAAAAAACCATAGTGTAGTATATTAAAAGTCTATTTATAGAATAAAGGTGAGTGTTGCACGTACATCAATATAAAAATTACACAGCATAACATGTTAGGGACATGTTACCACCGGCGGGAACAGCAGGACACGAACAGATGTATCTGGAACGTCCTCCCTCTGGTTGCTGGTATCCAGGATCGGTAAGCACAACTCCACTTGAGAAGCCTTCCCGTGTACTGAAGATACTGCAGCCGTTGTTTCGGAAGGGGTGATCTCCTGATCAGTTCCGGGTTAGTCCGCGTGTGCGTATGACGTCATCTAGTGGCGTCCCTCTGCCGGTCGCGTCTCACCGCGTCTCACCACACTGATAGTATATCGAGTGGGCAGAACGTCCCGAGCAAGTCCCAAACAAAGCAAGTGCAATCAAATGAAGCCGCAATGGGGATAGAAAATCAAAATAAAGGAACGCGCCCTCTCCTACGCGTTTCGTATCGAAATACTTCTTCAGGGAATGTCTCTCTCTTAATTAATTCTTTAATTCGGTCACCACCTCTCCAATTCAATGGAACGTGTTCAATCCCCTTAATGATTATATCTTTTGGATTGGAGGCATGAAAACGGTTAAAATGGTTTGGAACACTGTGTGTGTCCAACTTACGTCTTATGTTTCCTATATGCTCCACTGCTCTAACTTTCAAGGCACGAGTAGTTTTACCTATGTATTGAAGGCCGCAAGGGCATTCTAATAAATAAATGACGAATACCGAATTACAATTAATAAATTGTTTTATTTTTAATTCCTCATTGGTGGTATTTGATTTAAAAGTGTCTTTCACTCTTTTACAGCAAAAGTCGCAGACCTTACAATTGCCACATGTATAAAAACTCTTAGGAAGTTTTAGCCAATTGCTATCTTTAGTGTCATCTCTTTTATTTTTCAAAACACTCTGCGCTAGTTTCTGCTTCAAATTGCTTGCTTGAGTGAACACAACATTAGGCCTTGCTGGTATTACGCTTCCCAAAATGGGGTCGTTCTGTAAAATGTGCCAATGTTTATTTAAAGCATTTTTTATTTTATTTGCATCTTTATTATATTGAGTCATAAAACTAGTTGTAAAGTCTATCTTATTTTGCCTATAGTTATTAATAGTTTGATTAAAAGTTTCCTGTCAAGCATGTCAACTTTAAATTTAGCTTCTTTGATTCTTGTTGGACTATATTTCTTCTCAAGGAATTTATTCGTTAATACTTGTGATTGTTCCTCACATATTTTTGTCTTGCTACAATTTCTCTTTATCCGCATGAATTGGCCTTGAGGAACATTAGAAATCCACCTTGGGTGATGGCAACTACTACATAATATATAGTTGTTGCCATCTACCGATTTAAAAAACCTTTTAGTTAAAATAGTATTATCCTCAATATAGATCTCAAGGTCTAAAAATTCCACTTTGGTCTTGCTAAAATTCGATAAAAATTTCAAATTAAAATTATTTGTATTAATGTAATCTAAAAATTGTTTTAATAAAATTTCGTCGCCATTCCAAATAAAAAACACATCGTCGATATATATTTGCCAGAGGACCAGATTTTCACCAAATTCATGCGAAGACCAAATATGTAAAACAAAAAATGTGAGGCGCTTCTAATGAAGGTGTAAGAAATAAATTAATATATATATAGTGATTAATATCAATAATCAAAGTGCTCATAAATAATAAAAATAACAATGGCGAACTTCGCTGCTCAACCCTCTTGGGAGAAGATCCAGTTTCTCCTATCTTGGATGGTGGGGAGAAGCTAGTGGGGAGCGCAGGTATCACCATATGTAAGGAAGAAAATATATAATAGTGTGGTATGTCTAAACAGATATAGCAATCTATACAGGAATCATGATTAGGAACTCACATTCTCCCAGTTGAAATACAGCATTGAATAGAAAATGAATGCAATGATGTAGACTCAGCAGTATGAAGGGGGGTCTTGCTTGATATAAACTCCCTGGTGTCAGCAGAACAAACCCTCGATGGAAAAAACGAACCTTTAGTGCAACATTGTATGTTCACTATCAATATATTCATAAAAGCAATTGTTATTGCACTTAAATGAGAACCATGTGCATAGACACATTAAAAATCAATGCACAGCATCAGCATACACCATCCAGCCCACTCCCGATGTCGCATCACTTCTGGTCCGGCCCGTCGCGTTACTTCCGGTTTAGCTATAGATCGCAGAATGTATCCACACGGGCTCTGGGGCATTCGGGGTACACTTCTGGACTGCTGCTAGTTCACTCAAAGCATTTCGCTGGTGTAGCAGCTTCGTCAGGAGTCCGGGTGGATGGTGTACGCTGATGCTGCGCATTGATTTTTATGTGTCTATGCACATGGTGCTCATGTAAGTGCAATAACAATTGCTTTTATGAATATGTTGATAGTGAACATACAATGTTGCACTAAAGGTGTCTTTTTTCCATCGAGGGTTTGTTCTGCTGACACCAGGTAGTTTATATCAAGACCCCCCTTCATACTGCTGAGTCTACTTGCATTCATTGCTATTCAATGCTGTATTTCAACTGGGAGAATGTGAGTTCCCAATCATGATTCCTGTATAGATTGCTATATATTGTTTAGACATACCACACTATTATATATTTTCTTCCTTACATATGGTGATACCTGCGCTCCCCACAAGCTTCTCCCCACCATCGAAGACCAAATATGGTCTGATTCCCATATGGTCATAAATATATTCACATAACTTGGTGCAAATCTGGGCCCCATCGCGGTCCCACAGAGTTGCAGGAAGAATTCTTGATTGAACCAAAAATAGTTATTAGACAATATAAAACGTATCCCTTCTAGAATAAAATGTAAAATGTTCTTTTCAATTTATTGGGGTCACCTCTATACTCTCTACTAGGTTCCCTAGATCTCGAATGGTGGAAGTTTTTCTCACCCCAATTTTTGTAGTTACCCTTAGTATAATCTTCTATGTCTCTATTATATAGAGGTGACCCCAATAAATTGAAAAGATCCGATAATTACCAATAAAAGGGATGGAAAGGGGGTTCAAATAAAAAGAACTATAACAAACCTATTAATTATCAACCAATAAGAAAAGAGGAGATCCCTAAAAAAGAACATCTCAACCCAACAAAAAAAGTGGAAAGAAAACTAGATCATAAGGATAGAATAGAAAAACCATCTTCTATTGATGAGCAAGAAGCCTCAACCTCCGAAAAAGATTTAGAATATGAGAAACAGATGAAAGACTGGGAAAAATATTGTTCGAATGACTCCCCTGCACAAGAAGGAGCATTTGGAGGTACCAGGAAAAAAACACTTTTTTAGATGGGAAGTCTCCAATTATATGGGAGACCAAAAACAAATATGCCCCATTAG
The DNA here is from genome assembly GCF_040206685.1 of Ascaphus truei. Classification (NCBI taxonomy): domain Eukaryota; kingdom Metazoa; phylum Chordata; class Amphibia; order Anura; family Ascaphidae; genus Ascaphus; species Ascaphus truei. The sequence goes on from NC_134485.1 coordinate 160,601,909, forward strand.
CAGAGACAAATCAGAAATTAAGAAGGAAAAGAGATTCAGGGGAAGTAGAGGAGGGACAAAGAGCAAAGATATCCAAAGTAAACTATTGAGAGTTTTTAACATTAGTGATAAAGAATTGGATGATGTTCAATTAAGGGTTATTAGTAAGGGTTTAACCTTTGCACCCACTGCAGGGCCGAGTAGTTTTAACCTATTTATTGATGCCAATAACTTTTTACGAAAGCTAACTGTCAAAAAATTATTTTTATCAAAAAATTCAGAAAATGCATTTTTAAAAAATAGTACTATTATTAATCCACCTATTAATGACACATTTTTACATACTAATTTAAAACCAACGTCTACATTTTACCCAAGTTTTATTAAAGGTCATCATTTAGAAATTTTCTATCAATTGTTAAACAAAGAGTTTGAAACTATCGCCAAGAATAATAAATCTTTTAAGAATAATTTATGTCGAAAAGAAAGAGAAGCATTAAAAACACTCATGGAAGATGAAGAATTGGTCATCAAGCAGGCTGATAAAGGAGAAGGGGTGGTTGTAATGAGCAGAGATTACTACATTAATGAATCTAATAGAATACTTGGAGATACCAAGACATATAGAAAATTGAAAAAAGACCCTACAACCACCTTCCTTAAAGACCTAGAAGAATTTCTTTTAGAAGGTAAAAGTAATGGTATACTCAGAGAGGAGGAATTCAAATATCTTTGGGTAGAATCCCTAAAGATACCGATATTTTATTTTTTATCAAAGATTCAAAAGAACTTACAATACCCACCTGGAAGGCCAATAATTTCAGGCATTGAATCCATGTGCTCCAATCTGTCGGAATATATCGATAAATTTTTACAAAAATATGTTGTTTCCGGTAGATCCCATCTTAAAGATACGGTGCAGATTTTATCCATTTTAGAAGATGTAAAATGGGAAGAGAATTTTATACTTGTCACTTGTGATGTCTCTTCATTATATACGTCTATAGACCATGTGCAAGGGTTGGATGCAATTAGGAGAATTTTAACTGAAGATGCAAACATGGATACAGAACAAATACATTTTATTCTAGAAGGGATACGTTTTATATTGTCTAAAAACTATTTTTGGTTCAATCAAGAATTCTTCCTGCAACTCTGTGGGACCGCGATGGGGACCAGATTTGCACCAAGTTATGCAAATTTATTTATGACCATATGGGAATCAGACCATACTGCTGCGGCAGACTTTATTCTAACATATCACCGGTTTGGCCCTGGCTTGTTCCTGGAATGCGACGCTGTTCACCTGGCGCATGCCGCATTCACCTTGCGTTCCCAGCCACGGGTCATGCCCGGCTGATGCGTTTATTGATAATGGTTCGGATTTTAATAGGCTGCAATGCTTCGCGTGTCCGCCAGATGGCAGAAATTCATGAATTGTAATGCGCCGAATCAGTAATGTGTCAGCTTGCAGGTGTTTCGTTTACAAAAAAGATACTGTACCACAGTGTGCCATTGTAACTTGGCCTTGGCCTTGAGACTGAAGGAAGAGTTGCAAAAATGTATTAATTTAGGCTTTTCATATTAAAGAAAGACAAAGACCAGTTTCAGTTCCAGTATTCTCCAGAGACCCGCCGCCCGCCATGAGTGTTCAAGTGCAGCCCGGTTTCCAAAAACCTGACAGAAGTTACGCGTATTTGATATGGGCCGCAATTAATGCAACAGATGATAAGATGGCAACAGTTGCTCAAATTTATCAGTATTTTATCGAAAACTATGACTTTTACAAATTTTCGCCAGCTCCTCATACGTGGAAGCGTGCAGTAAGGAAAAGGTTATGTAGCGACCCCTATTTTCATCGGATTGAGCCACAATTTGTTGGAGGGTATTGGTGTGTATCACCGGCATTTTCCTGTATCTATGATCATGAAGGCGGCAAAAGGCGAAGGGTCATGTTAAAACCAACTAAGAAACGACAGTTGCTGCCAAGCAATGTACCAGCACCAGCACCGGCTTCCAATGACGGTCCCACCGTCAGTGACAACCCTGAGCCTGAGTCGTATTTTGCGTGCAGTTTTGATGAAGCTTGCATGTACCTAAGCGATTTCCAGCCTCACCAGCTGACTACAGGTGGACTAGTCCCGCTGCAAACTATCGACATGGATGATGAAGAAAGCTGGACTGGCAGTGGACCGGCGCCGGCGCCAGCTGAATGGGAAATTCTATGGTGAGTACTGTCTTGTTGCCGTATTATTTTGGTGGGGCTGGCTGGGTACTTCTTTAGGGGGCTGACCATTACTGTACATTAAAACTTTTCTTTTTGTTTTTCCTCAGAAAAGAAAACGGCTAATGGGGGGATTTCGATGGATAATATTGTACTGTATGCTGATGTTTTCCGGCCGTACAGTACAGTATACTGTGTAATAAACCCGAAAAAATAAAATTATGCATTTATTCTACATGTTCAGTATCGTTTCGTTATGTTTTTCTACAGTATACTGTACAGTGGTATACAGTGCCTAACATCTGGGGGCAAAATGAATTTTATTTCTAGGTGCCCTAGAACAGAAGTTCCCACGCCAATTGTCCGTGAACTTGACCGACGCCCTAAGTAGTTCCCACGCCAATTGCACGAATATAATGTAAAATTATCTGTTCTGTGTGTCTGAGCGGGTTGAAATTCGCCTGGTCCTCATGCGGAAGGACCCTTGCCATAGTGGCAAAATATCAGCCTTCCACGACCCCCGGAACCGGAGATACCAAAAGACAGTTTAAAAGCACATTATCAAAGTGGCTTTTTTTTCTGCCATGCAAGTCAATGGCAGAAACCTAAATTTTACCATTACCCTAACTCCGTTCTGTTGCCATGAGAGGGTCACAATTTGCCATGCAATCCTGGGGTCAAGTGAGGGGGTTCCTAACATCTATAGGCAAAATGAATTTTATCTCTAGGTGCCCTAGAACAGAAGTTCCAACGCCAATTGACCTAGTTCCCACGCCAACTGCGCGCTCATTGCTCTTTTTTTACAATGTTGCCGATCTTGCGGCTTTGCGGTCAGGCAGTAAAAAAACAGTGCAGTAAGCCTCGACATGTGTTACACTGTCAAAGGAGCAAATGGAAACAATGTGAGACAAATGAACATGTTCTTTTATTGGTGGAGTCAGTACAAAAACATTTATTTACAAACGCTGTACAATGTTGAAACATTTAAAGTGCACAGCAATTCAAACCATCAACAGGTGTATGGTTTACTGCTACAGTGCAGGGCAACCTTGAAAACCGTGCCTGTTTGCGGCCCTCAGGGACTGGAGTCGTGCATGTCCTGTGTAAAAACTCACAATAATAAATACTGCAGCCTTTATTAAATTCTTGTGGCAGATTGAAATCGGAGAAACATTTACAAAACATTTGTAAACATGGAGATACATGAAAAATGGACGTTTATACTGTATGAATATTAATTTAAAATATATACTGTAAACAGTATATATATATACAGTATATAGAAAATCTACTGTTTGTTTTTGGTGCATGGGGCACAGGGAGTTAAAGTGACTTGCTTTTTATGTACTGTCTTTGGGGATTGTATTTGGGGGTTTATTCATCAAATTATAATGATGAACTGCCTTTTGAAATTACAGTGCTGTTAACTATTTCAGCCACACACCTCCAGAGTCATTCATTATCTGCAGTTGCAGTACTTTTGTCATTGTGTTTGTAATCCCTCCCTAGCCAAGCGTCAATCGGCTTAGTCACCCTATCCTACCAACCCCCTCTCTCCACTGGGTCGTTAATCTTCTGCATATTGCCATTGTGTTCTTAATCCGCCCATAGCTGAGCTACAAAGACTCAGTACGCCTGCGTCTAATCACGTCATCCCCCTCCCCCAACCCTTAGAGGCCTGTTTTGTTAACGGTAACGCTTTGGAAAATCCCCTCTCGAATTTGAAATGTTAATCTGATGTGCACAGCACTGTGAGAATTGAAAATAAACTGATATTTCATCAGGGTGTGAAAACATTTGTCAGTCAGTATGGTTTACAGTCACATGTTTTAAATACAATACAGTACATTCTTTAATATCTTTTAAATAAAAATATATAAATATAATGTAAAATAATCTGTCCTGTGGGTCTGAGCGGGTTGTAATTCGCCTGGTCCTCATGCGGATGGACCCTTGCCATAGTGGCAAAATATCAGCCTTCCACGACCCCCGGAACCGGAGATATCAAAAGACAGTTTAAAAGCACATTATCAAAGTGGCTTTTTTTCTGCCATGCAAGTCAATGGCAGAAACATAAATTGTACCATTACCCTGACTCCGTTCTGTTGCCACGAGAGGGTCGCAATTTGCCATGCAATCCTGCCGCAACTAGGACTACATGGTGACCGAATCTGAGCCCTCTAGGTTGAACAGAACCGGAGTTGTGGGTTCCAGGTTTCTGCTCATTCTGACTTAGCCGTTTCAAAGCTTTCGCCGCCATTACGCTCAATGGTAGGACCCTCCTCGCCGGCGTGACCTTTTCTCGCCACCATTACTGCTCGGACCCTGTTGGGGTCAAGTGAGGGGGTTCCTAACATCTAGGGGCATAATTGTATCTCTAGGTGCCCTAGAACAGAAGTTCCCATGCCAATTGCCCTAGTTCCCACGCCAATTGCCCTAGTTCCCACGCCAATTGCGCGATCAGGCAGTGAAAAAACAGTGCAGCAAGCCTCGACATTTGTTACTATGTAAAAGGAGCAAATGGAAACAATGTGAGACAAATGAATATTAATTTATAATATATATACAGTATACAGTATATTTATATATAGAAAATCTACTGTTTGTTTTTGGTGCATGGGGCACAGGGAGTTAAAGTGACTTGCTTTTTATGTACTGTATTTGGGGGTTGTATTTGGCCAAGCGTCAATCGGCTGTGTCACCCTATCCTACCAACCCCCTCTCTCCACTGGGTCGTTAATCTTCTGCATATTTCCATTGTGTTCTTAATCCGCCCATAGCCGAGCTACAAAGACTCTGTACGCCTGCGTCTAATCACGCCATCCCCCTCCCCCAACCCTTAGAGGCCTGTTTTGTTAACGGTAACGCGTTGGAAAATCCCCTCTCGAATTTGAAATGTTAATCTGATGTGCACAGCACTGTGAGAATTGAAAATAAACTGATATTTCATCAGGGTGTGAAAACATTTGTCAGTCAGTATGGTTTACAGTCACATGTTGTAAATACAATACATTACATTCTTTAATATCTTTTAAATAAAAATATATAAATATATAAATATAATGTAAAATAATCCGTCCTGTGGGTCTGAGCGGGTTGTAATTCGCCTGGTCCTCATGCGGATGGACCCTTGCCATAGTGGCAAAATATCAGCCTTCCACGACCCCCGGAACCGGAGATATCAAAAGACAGTTTAAAAGCACATTATCAAAGTGGCTTTTTTTCTGCCATGCAAGTCAATGGCAGATACCTAAACTTTACCATTACCCTGACTCCGTTCTGTTGCCACGAGAGGGTCGCAATTTGCCATGCAATCCTGCCGCAACTAGGACTACATGGTGACCGAATCTGAGCCCTCTAGGTTGAACAGAACCGGAGTTGTGGGTTCCAGGTTTCTGCTCATTCTGACTTAGCCGTTTCAAAGCTTTCGCCGCCATTACGCTCAATGGTAGGACCCTCCTCGCCGGCGTGACCCTTTCTCGCCACCATTACTGCTCGGACCCTGTTGGGGTCAAGTGAGGGGGTTCCTAACATCTAGGGGCATAATTTTATCTCTAGGTGCCCTAGAACAGAAGTTCCCACGCCAATTGCCCTAGTTCCCACGCCAATTGCCCTAGTTCCAATGCCAATTGCGCGATCAGGCAGTGAAAAAACAGTGCAGCAAGCCTCGACATTTGTTACTATGTCAAAGGAGCAAATGGAAACAATGTGAGACAAATGAATATTAATTTATAATATACATACAGTATACAGTATATTTATATATAGAAAATCTACTGTTTATTTTTGGTGCATGGGGCACAGGGAGTTAAAGTGACATGCTTTTTATGTACTGTATTTGGGGGTTGTATTTGGCCAAGCGTCAATCGGCTGAGTCACCCTATCCTACCAACCCCCTCTCTCCACTGGGTCGTTAATCTTCTGCATATTGCCATTGTGTTCTTAATCCGCCCATAGCCGAGCTACAAAGACTCAGTACGCCTGCGTCTAATCACACCATCCCCCTCCCCCAACCCTTAGAGGCCTGTTTTGTTAACGGTAACGCTTTGGAAAATCCCCTCTCGAATTTGAAATGTTAATCTGATGTGCACAGCACTGTGAGAATTGAGAATAAACTGATATTTCATCACGGAGAAATAAATACAAAGATAAAAATAATCATGAATAATACATACAGTACTGCAGCCTTTATTAAATTCTTCTGGCAGATTGAAATCGGAGAAACATTTACAAAACATTTGTAAAACATGGAGATACCTGAAAAATGGACGTCTATACTGTATGAATATTAATTTATAATACAGTATACAGTATATGCAGTATATATATTTACTGTTTATAAAATCTACTGTTTGTTTTTGGTGCATGGGGCACAGGGATTTAAAGTGACTTGCTTTTTATGTACTGCATTTGGGGGTTGTCTTTGGGGGTTTATTCATCAAATTATTACTGCTGCGGCACAGTTTATTCGAGCATTTGCCCGTTCTGTGCCGCAGCAGTAGCCTGGCGCGCGCCCGAGTGTGACGGGCGCGCGCCGAAGCAGCGGAAGAGCGCCCTCCGATCGGGGCGCTCTCCCTACCGCTGCCGGGTCCGCCGGGTCCCCCGGAACCCCCTGCCGCTGTCCCGCGATCGCGGGACACCAGGGCTCCCTCGGGGAGCCCCTGGACACGCGTGCAGGGGGCGAACGCTCCCGATGACGCGTGACCGCGCGTCTATGACGCGCGGCACGCCGAGGGGCGGCCACTAGCAAGCCGGGAGATTTCCCGGCTTGCGGTACCGACCACACTTCAATAAAGTGTGTCGGTAGTGTATGATGAACTGCCTTTTGAAATTACAGTGCTGTTAACTATTTCAGCCACACACCTCCAGAGTTTTTAATCCCTCCCTAGCCAAGCGTCAATCGGCTGAGTCACCCTATCCTACCAACCCCCTCTCTCCACTGGGTCGTTGATCTTCTGCATATTTCCATTGTGTTCTTAATCCACCCATAGCCGAGCTACAGTACAAAGACTCAGTACGCCTGCGTCTAATCACACCATCCCCCTCCCCCAACCCTTAGAGGCCTGTTGTTTTAACGGTAACGCTTTGGAAAATCCCCTCTCGAATTTGAAATGTAAATCTGTCGATCTGTCATTGGAAAGAAAGGACAATTTGTTTAAGAGCTAAAAACAGTGGGGAACAAAAATGGGACACGGTCTACAGCACTTACTCCGCTGGCGTCTTCACCCAGTTGATGCCGCGCTCAAGGATATGCGCCGTTGACGCAGTGTGCTTGGGATCGTTGTCCTGGTTGAAGCGGTGACCATTGGGGAACTCGCATGTGATGTATTGCACTCGGGCACAATGTTGTCTTGGAAGAAAGCTTTATTCATGATTCCTATACACTGGCGACACACTTTATTCGAGCTCGGCTAGTCCCACGAATTCGGGTATAACGGGTGTATTGAGGTTTGTGACTGTTTTCTGCCCGAGTGCATTGGGTTATTTTCCAGGCAGGGATTGAAGCATTTTATTCCCGCTGGCTGCAATACTGCACAGTATATATATATATACTGCATTACAATTCATGAATTTATGCCATCTGGTAGACACGCGAAGCATTGCAGCCTATTAAATCATAATCATTATCATTTAACAGATCAGCCGCCCGTCAGCCAGGCATGAACCCAGGCTAGGAAAGCAAACGCAACGGGGCTTGTCAGAGGTGAGGAGCGGCGCATTCCAGGTATCTGCCAGGTACATACTGGGTATTTGCTCGAATAAAGTGTGAAGGTGCAGTAGCAAGAAAAGAAAAGTGCTCACAAAACTGCACAATAGTACAGTACAGTGCATACGGTAAGGCAACACTTTAACACTAGTCAAGTACAGAGCATTAGGCGAGATTATATTTGATACATTTTACCTTCAAAGATTAAAATGCATCCCGGTCCACGCCTAGAGATGGCACCCCACACATGCAGCTTCACAGGGTGTTTTGGCCGCGGCTTCAAAGATATGCGGCCTTTTTTGTGGAACACAAATCTTACAAATCTCTCCAGCGACACAGTAGACTCATCAGTCAAGATGCAATCCTGGAAAGTGTCCCCGCTGTCGATCCATGCCTGGGCCTGGACCACTCTTTTGATTTTGTTTGCATCCCGTATCATGGGGTACGCTCTGTAATGACAAGGAATAAAACATTTTTGCGGCACAGTGCAGTACAGTTTGCTAAACAACACTTTTATCTCCTGTACTGTCCAGTACTAACCTCACACGTCCATATTTCCATCCAATGCTGCGTCTCATCTTCTTTATGCTGATCTCGGATACAGTCAGATTGTGCTTTTCCTGCAGAGTGTTTTTAACCCTTAATGCACTCCTCTCATCATTCTCCTCGTTTATTTTGTCTACCAGAAGAGTTGTCTCCCTACAATGTAAAGAAAATATATTGTTTTATTAATACAGTATGTTGTAATATAAAGTAAATATAAATATACAAAAAATGTATACTGCTGTACTATAAATATAAATAGACAAAATATATTTACTGTTGTACTATAAATATAAGTATACAAAATAAAAATACTGTTGTAATATAAATATAAATATACATCCTACAGTATATACAGTGGCGACCAACTTTATTCGAAGATGGCTAGTTCCGCGAATTTCAGAATATCCCGGTGATGTGCGGTTTAGTAACGTTTTCTCCCCGAGTGTATTGCGTTATTTCGCACCCGTGATTTAAGCATTTTATTCCCGCTGGCTGCAATACTGCAATTCCGTGTAAAAACACATGGGAGCGTTTGCGAGCTGTTGTCTCTGAAGTCTAATACCTTCGCGGTTCAACCTAAAGTACACAGTCTCCCTGTTAAGAGCTAATACAGAGGCGGCACATTTTATTTGAGTGCGGCTAGCTCCGCAAGCCTGGGGATGCCCCGGCATGCTAGCCGCACTCCCTCGGCGTGCCGCGCGTCATCGACGCGCGGTCACGCGTCATCGGGTGCCTGCGCCCCCTACACGCGCGTCCAGGGCTCCCCGAGGGAGCCCTGGTGTCCCGCGATGTGGGGGACGGCGGCAGGGAGTTCCGGGGGACCCGGCGGACCCTGCAGCGGGAGGGAGAAAGCCCCGATCGGAGGGCGCTCCTCTGTGTCTTCGGCGTGCGCCCGGCACCCTCTGGCGCTCGCCAGGTTACTGCTGCGGCCGAGAACGGGCAAATGCTCGAATAAACTCGGCCGCAGCAGTAGTGCACACCCGAGACTGCTCAATGGTATCCCCAAAAGTCAGTTTCTATGACTTAGGAGGATTTGCTCTACAGAAGAATCCTTTGAAGTCCAAGCTGAAAATCTCAGACTAAGATTCAAAGCTCGTGGATACTCAGACGGTGTTCTGGGGAGTGCACTCAATAATGTGAAAAAGCTCAAGAGGGCACATCTCTTACATAGATCTAAAAAGAATAGGCCAGTTGAACAAAGACAAGGGAATTATGATAGAGAGGCACCTCTCTTTGTTACTACCTATTCCAGACAAGCTGGTATCATTCGGTCTATTCTGAACAAACACTGGGAGGTACTCAGATTGGATAAAGACCTGGAAAAATACACTAAATCCAATCCTAGAATAGTGTATAGGAAAGCGAAGACATTGGGTACTCATATCTCACCGAGTATGTATAGAACAAAAAAACCCACTAAAAGTACCATCCCTAATGGTTTTTACAAATGTGGATCCTGAAATTTTTGTAAATATGCCCTACCTATCAAATCCATAAAAAATATATACACAGGTCAAAAGCAGAGGATTAATTCTTTTCTAACATGTAATACAAGATATGTGATATACATTCTTAGATGTGCATGTGGCTGCAGTTATATAGGTAGAACGATTAGACCTTTGAAAATAAGAATCAGTGAACATATCAGAACCATCAAGAATAAAGATGAGAAATTTCCAGTCGCAAGACACTTCAATCAATGCTCAATGGGTTCAATAGACCAACTCACATTTAGCGCCATTGAACACATTGCAATACATCCAATAGGTGGAGATAGAGAATCTCTTCTCAACTGCCGGGAGATGCATTGGATTTATACCCTTGGGACCTTGACACCCAAGGGTATGAATACCGACTGGGAACTCAAACATTTCCTTAAATAAAATCTTAAGATATCTGATGTGTTAATAGATCTTTGTCCTTCTTGCCTCCCCCCCACTCCTCTCCCCCTCTCCCTCCCCCCTCTCCCCCCCTCCTCTCCCTCCCCCCTCCCCCCCTTCCTGCCCCTCCCCCCCCACCCCTCTTCCCCCCCTCCCAACTCCCCTCCCCCCCCCACCCGCACATTACCCTTTTCCTATGGCGTATAACTTATTTAGATATGCTTCACTTATTTTGGATATTCCTTTATACTTAAACCTGTATATTACTGTATAATCATTTTCACATATATAATGAGTTTGGCTCAACTCTCAACAATTACACACATTCCTGACTGCTGTTGATAGTTAAGTAAAGGTTTTGCAAATATTATACCTTTTTCATTATATAATTATGTCTTTAGGAATGTATCTTCCCTATGTATGTGTATGCAACAAAGATAACGAATTATAATTTATTTAGCTATACACTGGGAATAATCATGTCTTTTATTCCACCATTTCAGCGTACAAGATTGCTTTTAATATGTGTTTATGTTATTGTTTTTAATACTGCATTTCTTTATCAGTGTGTGCTGATCTCTCAACATACACAAGCTATGCATCTGATGTATGTGATATTCCCCTCCCCTCCTCGGGACTAGTGACTCATTCACAGCCTAGTGATCTCATTGGTCCAGGGTTTGGGACATTCAGATCGTACCTTGACGATTTCGCGCCAATTGTATGAGATGTCACCAACCAGCTGGAGGCACGGGAACTCCTATATCAGCTGCGGCAGCCGCAGTCTGTGAAATATTCTCGTTGACAAAGGGCGACGGCCCGAAACGCGTTCGAGGTTTTTAACTTATCCCATGCCATGATGTCTACCATGGAATAAAGGACTTTTACTACCGGTATCTAGCCCCCTCATTGCTGCAATTGCTGTGCTCCGTTTTTTCCCGTGTGGATACCTTGTTGTTACAGTAGACAGTCTGTGCGTGCGCGCGCAGTAATAGTAAAATTGCATATTTAATTTTATTTTAAAGTACAGTACTGTACTGTACATGCTCGGACCCTGTTGGGGTGAAGTGAGGGGGTTCCTAACATCTGGGGGAAAATGAATTTTAATTCTATGGTGAGTACTCTCTTGTTGCCGTATTATTTTGGTGGGGCTGGCTGGGTACTTCTTTAGGGGGCTGACCATTACTGTACATTAAAACTTTTCTTTTTGTTTTTTCTCAGAAAAGAAAACGGCTAATGGGGGGATTTCGATGGATAATATTGTACTGTATGCTGATGTTTTCCGGCCGTACAGTATACTGTGTAATAAACCCGAATATATAAAACTATGCATTTATTCTACATGTTCAGTATCGTGTCATTATTTGTCTTCCACAGTATACTGTACAGTGGTATACAGTGCCTAACATCTATGGGCAAAAATAATTTTATTCCTAGGTGCCCTAGAACAGAAGTTCCCACGCCAATTGCCCGTAAACTTAACAGCGGCCCTAAGTAGTTCCCACGCCAATTGCGCGAATATAATGGAAAATAACCCATTCTGTGGGTCTGAGTGGGTTGAAATTTACCTGGTCCTCATGCGGGAGGACCCTTGCCATAGTGGCAAAATATCAGCCTTGCACGACCCCCGGAACCGGAGGAACAAAAAGACAGTTTAAAAGCACATTACCAAAGTGGCTTTTTTTTGCCATGCAAGTCAATGGCAGAAACCTGAAATTTAACATCACCCTGACTCCGTTCTGTTGCCACGAGAGGGTCGCAATTTGCCATGCAATCCTGCTGCAACTAGGACTACATGGTCACCGAATATGAGCCCTCTAGGTCGAACAGAACCGAAGTTGTGGGTTCCAGGTTTCTGCTCATTCTGACTTAGCCGTTTCAAAGCTTTCTCCGCCATTGCGCTCAATGGTAGGACCCTCCTCGCTGGCGTGACCCTTTCTCGCCGCCATTACTGCTCGGACCCTGTTGGGGTCAAGTGAGGGGGTTAACATCTAGGGGCAAAATGAATTTTATTTCTAGGCGCCCTAGAACAGAAGTTCCCAAGCCAATTGCCGTAGTTCCTACGCCAATTGTGCGACCAGGCAGTTAAAAAACAGTGCAGCAAGCCTCTACATTTGTTACACTGGCAAAGGAGCAAATGGAAACAATGTGAGGCAATTCAACATGGTCTTTTATTGGTGGAGTCAGTACAAAAACATTTATTTACAAATACTGTACAATGTTGAAACATTTAAAGTGCACAGAAATTCTAACCATCCATACACAATAATACATTCTGCAGCCTTTATTAAATTCTTCTGCCACAAAACATTTTTGGTGCATGGGGCACAGGGAGTTAAAGTGACTTGCTTTTTATGTACTGTATTTGGGGATTGTGTTTGGGGGTTTATTCATCAAATTATTATGATGAACTGCCTTTTGAAATGACACTGCTGTTAACTATTTCAGCCACACACCTCCAGAGTTTTTAATCCCTCCCTAGCCAAGCATGTTGCCATTGTGTTCTTAATCCGCCCATAGCCGAGCTACAAACAAAGTACGCCTGCGTCTAATCACACCATCGCCCTTCCCCAACCCTTAGAGGCCTGTTGTTTGAACGGTAATGCTTTGGAAAAACCCCTGTCGAATTTGAAATATAAATCTGATGTGCACAGCACTGTGAGAATTGAGAGTACACTGAGACAGTATTTCATCAGGGTGTGAAAATATTTGTCAATCACTATGGTTTACAGTCACATGTTTTTAATACAATACAGTACATTCTTTAAAATCTTTAAAATAAAAATATATAAATCCTATATATACTGTAAGTCCATAGTGGCAAAATATCAGCATTCCAAGACCCCCGAAACCGGAAGTACAAAAAGACAGTTTAAAAGCACATTACCAAAGTGGCTTTTTTTCTGCCATGCAAGTCAATGGCAGAAACCTAAACTTTAACATCACCCTGACTCCGTTCTGTTGCCACGAGAGGGTCGCAATTTGCCATGCAATCCTGCCGATACTAGGACTACATGGTCACCGAATATGAGCCCTCTAGGTCGAACAGAACCGAAGTTGTGGGTTCCAGGTTTCTTCTCATTCTGATTTAGCCGGTTCAAAGCTTTCTCCGCCATTGCGCTCAATGGTAGGACCCTCCTCGCCGGCGTGACCCTTTCTCGCCGCCATTACTGCTCGGACCCTGTTGGGGTCAAGTGAGGGGGTTCCTAACATCTAGGGGCAAAATGAATTTTATTTCTAGGTGCCCTAGAACAGAAGTTCCCACGCCAATTGACCTAGTTCCCACGCCAATTGCCCTAGTTTTTACGCCAAATGCGCGACCAGGCAGTTAAAAAACAGTGCAGCAAGCCTCTACATTTGTTACACTGGCAAAGGAGCAAATGGAAACAATGTGAGGCAATTCAACATGGTCTTTTATTGGTGGAGTCAGTACAAAAACATTTATTTACAAATACTGTACAATGTTGTAACATTTAAAGTGCACAGCAATTCTAACCATCAACAAAACAAAACATTTTTGGTGCATGGGGCACAGGGAGTTAAAGTGACTTGCTTTTAATGTACTGTATTTGGGGGTTGTCTTTGGCAGTTTATTCATCAAATTATTATGATGAACTGCCTTTTGAAATGACACTGCTGTTAACTTTTTCAGCCACACACCTCCAGAGTTTTTAATCCCTCCCTAGCCAAGCATATTGCCATTGTGTTCTTAATCCGCCCATAGCCGAGCTACAAACACAGTACGCCTGCGTCTAATCACACCATCCCCCTCCCCCAACCCTTAGAGGCCTGTTGTTTGAACGGTAATGCTTTGGAAAAACCGCTGTCGAATTTGAAATGTAAATCTGATGTGCACAGCACTGTGAGAATTGAGAGTACACTGAGACAGTATTTCATCAGGGTGTGAAAATATTTGTCAATCACTATGGTTTACAGTCACATGTTTTTAATACAATACAGTACATTCTTTAATATCTTTAAAATAAAAATATATAAATCCTGGTAAAATATTTTATAAATAAATAAATAAAATAATTCATTGGTGCACTGTAGGGGTGGCTGTCAATGATTATGATTCGCAGGAAAGTGAATAAATATTTATTTTATTTTATCAGGAACCAAAAAATACAAATATAAAAATAATCAGCAATAATACATACAGTAATGCAGTCTTTATTAAGTTATTTTGGCAGCTTGAAATTGGATAACCATTTGGAAAACTTTTTGTAAAACATGAGGAAACATGAGTAATGCACATTTATAAGAATATTATTTAATACTACAGTATATACAGTACAGTACTGTAATGTACAGTATACTGTATATACTGTATAGTAAAATTATTTTTTCTTTAGTCTTTATCTTTTCCTCATTCTGTCTGCAGTACAGTACTGTAGTTCATTGAGAGAGGAGAGGTTTTGTGTACATCATTGCTGCTGTTTATATACTGTACATTTGACTGTACAAGCAGATTTGACTGGACACAACGCCCCCATCCCCCTAGGCCACTGTTTTTCCTGGAACGACAAGAAAACCAAAAATTAGTGCAGTTACTGTACTGTATTATGGCAGAACTTCTGTAGGTGGCTGGTGCAGCTTTCTCTGGAAAGAAAAAAAATGGGGCAGTTAGTAGGCAGTTACTGTAGTACTGTCAAACTAGTGTACTGTATACTGTACTGGAACTACTGTATACTCTGCCTACTGTTAAATTCTATGTACTGTAACCTGATGGCTGGTGCGGCTCTCTCAGTAAAGAAAAAACTAACTACTGTATACTCTTACTATCTGGAAAGAAAAAATCTGTGCCATACTTACCTGTAACATACTGTACTTACAATACTACAGCACAGTACTACTTTCCTGATGCTTGCCCATTATGCGCGATGACAATGGGCAACACAGTGGCAATATGGTCTATATATTTATTGCAGCGTACCACGGTGAGTACATCATTCCAAAAACTCAGTATGCCTTTCAACAACTCGTCCTTTTTTGAGGGTTTCGCCACTTTCCGGATATGGTCCTTCAGCTGATGCCAGACCATTTCGATCGGATTGAAGTCTGGCGACCTGTCATTGGAAAGAAAGGACAATTGGTTTAAGAGCTAAAAACAGTGGGGAACAAAAATGGGACATGGTCTACTGCACCTACTCCGCTGGCGTCTTCACCCAGTTGATGCCGCGCTCAAGGATATTCGCCGTTGACGAAGTGTGCTTGGGATCGTTGTCCTGGTAGAAGTGGTGACCATTGGGGAAGTCGCGTGTGATATATTGCACTATCTTGGGCACAATGTTGTCTTGGAAGAAAGCTTTATTCATGATTCCTATAGCAAGAAAAGAAAAGTGCTCAAAAAACTGCACAATAGTACAGTACAGTGCATACGGTAAGGCAACACTAGTCAAGTACAGTGCATTAGGCGACATTATATTTGATAAATTTTACCTTCAAAGATGACAATGCATCCCGGTCCATGCCTAGAGATGGCACCCCACACATGCAGCTTCACAGGGTGTTTTGGCCTCGGCTTCAAAGATAAGCGGCCTTTTTTGTGGAACGCAAATCTTGCAAATCTCTCCAGCGACACAGTAGACTCATCAGTGAAGATGCAATCCTGGAAAGTCTCCCCACTGTCGATCCATGCCTGGGCCTGGACCACTCTTTTGATTTTGTTTGCGTCACGTATCATGGGGTATGCTCTGTAATGACAAGGAAATATTTTTTTTAGCGGCACAGTGCAGTACAGTTTGCTAAACAACACTTTTACCTCCTGTACTGTCCAGTACTAACTTCACACGTCCATATTTCCATCCAATGCTGCGTCTCATCTTCTTTATGCTGGTCTCGGATACAGTCAGATTGTGCTTTTCCTGCAGAGTGTTTTTAACCCTTAATGCACTCCTCTCATCATTCTCCTCACTTATTTTGTCCACCAGAACAGTTGTCTCCCTACAATGTAAAGAAATTATATTGTTTTATTAATATGCAGCAATATAAAATGTATGTATTAATATACAAAATAAATATACTGTTGTAATATAAATAAAAATATACAGTACATCCTATACAGTATATACCATTGTAAGATGAATTGAAATATACAAAAAATGTATACTGCTGTACTATAAGTATAAATAGACAAAATATATATACTGTTGTACTATAAATATTAATATTCAAAACAAATATACTGTTGTAATATAAATATAAATATACAGTACATCCTATACAGTATATACCGTTGTAAGATTAATTGAAATATACAAAAAATGTATACTGCTATACTATAAATATAAATAGACAAAATATATATACTGTTGTACTATAAATATTAATATTCAAAACAAATATACTGTTGTAATATAAATATAAATATACAGTACATCCTATAAAGTATATACCTTTGTAAGATTAATTGAAATATACAAAAAATGTATACTGCTGTACTATAAATATAAATAGACGAACTACTGTATGTTGTAATATAAATCAACAGAAATAACAACAGTATTACAGTAGATACAGAACTGTACTGTAGATGTACAGTACAGTTTTCTATATTTTTTTTTGTTAAGTTTTATAAATATACTTACGCGTTTGTTACCCTTGGTGCCTTTTTCCGGTCTCTGATTTTCCTTGTGCATGATAGCTCACGGTGTTTAATGGCACAACGAGGTCAGAAGTAGCTAACCAGCGCTGGATAGGAGCAATTCGGTGTCCGCTCGTGTACATCTCCTTCATTCGCATGCTGAGATCCTTTGAAATCTTTTTAACAGGCATTGCTGCGAGTAGAAAGAAATACAAACACAAGAATGTATATTCGTAGTTTAGTCGATGTGTATTCTATGTGCAGTCAATACACAAAATGGATGGTGTATTTATACGGTAATGACTCACATTAGAGTACGCCCACTTTCAACAGCTGTACCTGGTCGCCATGCATAAAAGGTCACACACTTTGCATAGGCCACCACTCCAGGATCTTTATCTGAACTTGCCCTTGTCCAGATACTGTACTGCATTGTGCCACCTGCTTCCATGGAGCATCCCCGGTTCTTTTGACGCAAGAACCCTCTCACCTCTGCCGTGCCTGTCATGCTGAAAAAACGAAAGGCAGGAGCCGTTTCCACGCCAAGGGCAAAGCGACAGGCTAAGGCCAATAAAGAAAACCTTCTGCTGACCCCAAAGGTTAAGGGTTTTCTTAGACGTAAGCCTCATTATGTGAAGAAGATATACGGTGATGTACTCTTGACGCAGAATAATGGCAGCCAACCCATCGGACCCGCAGACCACTTCCTCACATATGCTTCGACGACTCTGCTGTAGCTGTCCCGGAAATCTTCATCCCGTCTTCTCCACCCCTTCTTTTCCTGGTTCCATCTGACGATGGGTCACTGTCTCCTTTGCGCTTAGACGACTCTGCTTCTCGCCCGGAAATCCAAAGGTCACCTTCTCCATCCCTCTTCGACGACGCTGCCGCTTCTCTCTACCGGGTATCCACAGGTCACCTCCTCCACTCTCCATCGATGACGCTTCTCTCCATGAAACCCCCATCTCATCCTCCGTTGCACTCATCCCCCCAGATGTCCAGATGCCATGCACAAGAAGCAGCTCGTTGGACCGGATGCTGAATGGGATAAGTGTGGATCTCCCCGGGAATTCTATTGTGCTGGCAAAGATAGATCTGCTTCTGGAGACCATGTTAAATGTTGAGCAACGGATGCTACAAATGGAGCAACGGATGGATCAACGGATGGAGAAGATAGAGGCTGACATAGCGGGCATTCATTATTTGCTCGGTGCTAATGCCCCTATTTCCCCGATGCCGGAGCAGGAGGGTGACATGGATGTGATGAATGGGACCTTCGACCCCCTTCCTTCACCAAGCGCACCCCCTCCACCACAAGATGTAGTGTACATGTATGCCGTTGAGGAGGACATGACAACCCCGTCAAGACAACGCCAGGAGATAACACGGCGACCACGACCGGAGGAAAGCTTCCTCCCAGACATCCTACCATCGCCCGTCGCCACAAGCACACCCATTCCCAAAAGACCTACACCCACTCGCATCGAAACAGTGTCCGACATCACCCTGTGCGATCTGCCACTGGGGCTCAGGGAGAAGTATAGGGTGATGAGTGCTGGTGTACCCCACAAGTATGCCTTGATCATTTTTAAGCACCATGTTCCCTACACGTTGTACTGCGAGTGGGTGTTCAAAGTGAACTACGATGGGAATCGCGTAAAGGCCCTTCCTGCCAATTTAAGGAAAAACATTGTGGAAGAAATGCGGCGCTTTTATACAGTTACAGATCCTGTAATGAAAGGCGTTAGAGACTGCATTAATGGCATTTTGCGCCATGCAAGGAATCGGCCATGGATGGACAATGTGGAGGACTGTCAGTGAGACCATACTGTTGTGCTGAACTGTATTGTACTGTACATGTTTTGCCCTACAGTACCTGCTGTACTTAAACAAAGGAGATGTTGATGTGTGTTTTTTTTCACAGGACATGCACAACTCCAGTCTCTGAGGGCGGCAAACAGGCACGGTTTTCAACGTTGCCCTGAAAACCTGCCCTGTTTGCTGCCCTCTAGGACTGAACTGGTGCAGGTCTGGCTGACAGTGTTGCGCACCATCCCACTGTACTGTACTGTATACAGTACTGGGTTTCTTTAATAAAGGAGATGATACTTAAAATGTCACTTTAACTCCCTTTGCCCCATGCACCAAAAATGTTTTGTTTTGTTGATAGTTAGAATTGCTGTGCACTTTAAATGTTTCAACATTGTACAGTATGTGTAAATAAATGTTTTTGTACTGACTCCACCAATAAAAGACCATGTTGAATTGCCTCACATTGTTTCCATTTGCTCTTTTGCCAGTGTAACAAATGTAGAGGCTTGCTGCACTGTTTTTTTACTGGCTGGTCACGCAATTGGCGTAGGAACTATGGCAATTGGCGTGGGAACTAGGTCAATTGGCGTGGGAACTTCTGTTTTAGGGCGCCTAGAAATAAAATTCATTTTGCCCCTAGATGTTAGGAACCCCCTCACTTGACCCCAACAGGGTCCGAGCAGTAATGGCAACAGAACGGAGTCAGGGTGATGTTAAAGTTTAGGTTTCTGCCATTGATTGCATGGCAGAAAAAAAGCCACTTTGGTAATGTGCTTTTAAACTGTCTTTTTGTACCTCCGGTTTCGGGGGTCTTGGAAGGCTGATATTTTTCCACTATGGACTTACTGCACCGACACACTTTATTCGAGCAAATACCCAGTATGTACCTGGCAGATACCTGGAATGCGCCACTCCTCACCTCTGACAAGCCCCGTTGCGTTTGCCTTCCCAGCCTGGGTTCATGCCTGGCTGACGGGCGGCTGATCTGTTAAATGATAATGATTAGGATTTAATAGGCTGCAATGCTTCGCGTGTCTACCAGATGGCATAAATTCATGAATTGTAATGCAGTATATATATATATATACTGTGCAGTATTGCAGCCAGCGGGAATAAAATGCTTCAATCCCTGCCTGGAAAATACCTCAATGCACTCGGGCAGAAAACAGTCACAAACCTCAATACACCCGGGTATACCCGAATTCGTGGGACTAGCCGAGCTCGAATAAAGTGTGTCGCCAGTGTACAGTATATACAGCATTTATATATTTTTATTTTAAAGATATTAAAGAATGTACTGTATTGTATTAAAAACATGTGACTGTAAACCATAGTGACTGACAAATATTTTCACACACTGATGAAATACTGTCTCAGTGTACTCTCAATACTCACAGTGCTGTGTACATCAGATTTACATTTCAAATTCGACAGGGGTTTTTCCAAAGCATTACCGTTCAAACAACAAGCCTCTAAGGGTTGGGGGAGGGGGATGGTGTGATTAGACGCAGGCGTACTGTGTTTGTAGCTCGGCTATGGGCGGATTAAGAACACAATGGCAATATGCTTGGCTAGGGAGGGATTAAAAACTCTGGAGGTGTGTGGCTGAAATAGTTAACAGCAGTGTCATTTCAAAAGGCAGTTCATCATAATAATTTGATGAATAAACCCCCAAAGACAACCCCCAAATACAGTACATAAAAAGCAAGTCATTTTAACTCCCTGTGCCCCATGCACCAAAAATGTTTTGTGGCAGAAGAATTTAATAAAGGCTGCAGAATGTATTATTGTGTATGGATGGTTAGAATTGCTGTGCACTTTAAATGTTTCAACATTGTAAATAAATGTTTTTGTACTGACTCCACCAATAAAAGAACATGTTGATTTTCCAAAGCATTACCGTTCAAACAACAGGCCTCTACGGGTTGGGGGAGGGGGATGGTGTGATTAGACGTAGGCGTACTGTGTTTGTAGCTCGGATATGGGCGGATTAAGAACACAATGGCAATATGCTTGGCTAGGGAGGGATTAAAATCTCTGGAGGTGTGTGGCTGAAATAGTTAACAGCAGTGTCATTTCAAAAGGCAGTTCATCATAATAATTTGATGAATAAACCCCCAAAGACAACCCCCAAATACAGTACATAAAAAGCAAGTCACTTTAACTCCCTGTGCCCCATGCACCAAAAATGTTTTGTGGCAGAAGAATTTAATTAAGGCTGCAGAATGTATTATTGTGTATGGATGGTTAGAATTGCTGTGCACTTTAAATGTTACAACATTGTACAGTATTTGTAAATAAATGTTTTTGTACTGACTCCACCAATAAAAGACCATGTTGAATTGCCTCACATAGTTTCCATTTGCCCCTTTGCCAGTGTAACAAATGTAGAGGCTTGCTGCACTGTTTTTTAACTGCCTGGTCGCACAATTGGCGTAGGAACTACGGCAATTGGCGTGGGAACTACGGCAATTGGCGTGGGAACTTCTGTTCTAGGGCACCTAGAAATAAAATTAATTTTGCCCCCAGATGTTAGGAACCCCCTCACTTCACCCCAACAGGGTTCGAGCATGTACAGTACTGTACTTTAAAATAAATTAAATATGCAATTTTACTATTACTGCGCGCGCACGCACGCACAGACTCTGTACTGAGCGTAGGTTGAACCGCGAAGGCATTAGACTTCAAAGACAACAGCTCGCAAACACCCCTGCACTGTTTTTTTACTGCCTGATTGCGCAATTGGCGTGGGAACTTCTGTTCTAGGGCACCTAGAGATAAAATTCATTTTGCCCCTAGATGTTAGGAACCCCCTCACTTGACCCCAACAGGGTCCGAGCAGTAATGGCGGTGAGAAAGGGTCACGCCGGCGAGGAGGGTCCTACCATTGAGCGCAATGGCGGAGAAAGCTTTGCACCGGCTAAGTCAGAATGAGCAGAAACCTGGAACCCACAACTTCGGTTCTGTTCGACCTAGAGGGCTCATATTCGGTGACCATGTAGTCCTAGTTGCTGCAGGATAGCATGGCAAATTGCGACCCTCTCGTGGCAACAGAACGGAGTCAGGGTGATGTTAAAAAGTTCAGGTTTCTGCCATTGACTTGCATGGCAGAAAAAAAGCCACTTTGGTAATGTGCTTTTAAACTGTCTTTTTGTATCTCCGGTTCCGGGGGTCGTGCAAGGCTGATATTTTGCCACTATGGCAAGGGTCCTCCCGCATGAGGACCAGGTAAATTTCAACCCGCTCAGACCCACAGAACGGGTTGTTTTACATTATATTTGCGCAATTGGCGTGGGAACTACTTAGGGCCGCGGTCATGTTCACGGGCAATTGGCGTGGGAACTTCTGTTCTAGGGCACCTAGGAATAAAATTATTTTTGCCCATAGATGTTAGGCACTCTATACCACTGTACAGTATACTGCGGAAGACAAAAAATGACACGATACTGAACATTTAGAATAAATGCATAGTTTTATTTATTCGGGTTTATTACACAGTATACTGTACGGCCGGAAAACATCAGCATACAGTACAATATTATCCATCGAAATCCCCCCATTAGCCGTTTTCTTTTCTGAGAAAAAACAAAAAGTAAAGTTTTAATATACAGTAATGGTCAGCCCCCTAAAGAAGTACCCAGCCAGCCCCACCAAAATAATACGGCAACAAGACAGTACTCACCATTGAACTTCCCATTCAGCTTGCGCCGGCGCCGGTCCACTGCCAGTACAGCTTTCATCATCATCCACGTCGATAGTTGGCAGCGGGACTAGTCCACCTGTAGTCAGCAGGGGAGACTGGAAATCGCTTAGGTACATGCAAGCTTCATCAAAATTGCACGCCAAATCCAGCTCAGCCTCAGGCTCAGGGTTGTCACTGACAGTGGGACCATCATTGGAAGCCGGTGCTGGTGCTGGTGCTGGTGCTGGTGCTGGTGCATTGCTTGGCAGCGACTGTCGCTTCTTAGTTGGTTTTAACATGACCCTTTGCCTTTTGCCGCCTCCATGATCATAGATACGGGAAAAATCCGGTGACACACACCAATACCCTCCAACGAATTGGGGCTCAATACGGTGAAAACAGGGGTCACTACATAACCTTTTCCTTACTGCACGCTTCCACGTATGAGGAGTTGGCGAAAATTTGTAAAAGTCATAGTTTTCGATAAAATACTGATAAATTTGAGCAACTGTTGCCATCTTATCCTCTGTTGCATTAATCGCGGCCAATATCAAATACGCGTAACTTCTGTCAGGTTTTTGGAAAGCAGGCTGCACTTGAACACTCATGGTGGGTCTCTGCAGAATAGTGTAACACAAACTGAAACTGGTCTTTGTCTTTCTTTAATATGAAAAGCCTAAATTGATACATTTTTGCAACCTCTTCCGTCAGTCTCAAGGCCAAGGCCAAGTTACACTAGCACACTGTGGTACGGTATCTTTTTTAAACGAAACACCTGCAAGCCGACACATTACTGATTCGGCGATATACAATTCATGAATTTATGCCATCTGGCGGACACGCGAAGCATTGCAGCCTATTAAAATCCGAACCATTATCAATAAATACATCAACCGCACGTCAGCCGGGCATGACCCTGGCTGGGAGATGGCATGCTCCGGGTGAACAGCGTGGCATTCCAGGAACATGCCAGGTACAAGCCGGTGATTACTTCGAATAAAAGCTGCCGGAGCAGTATACCGTTGTAAGATAAATAGAAATATACAAAAAATGTATACTGCTGTACTATAAATATAAATACACAAAATATATATACTGTTGTACTATAAATATAAATATACAAAATAAATATACTGTTGTAATATAAATATAAATATACATCCTATATATACCGTTGTTAGATAAATAGAAATATACAAAAAATGAATAGTGCTGTACTATAAATATAAATAGACATAATATATATACTGATGTAATATAAATATAAATATACATCCTATACTGTATATACCGTTGTAAGATAAATAGAAACATACAAAAAATGTATACTGCTGTACTATAAATATAAATAGACAAAATAAATATACTGTTGGAAGGATGGTCCCAGGGGGGGCCTTGGCAGAGTACTACCGAAGAGAAGGAGGGGGCTGCAACCAGTTATGAATAAAAACGCTTTATTGAATGGTCAAACAAAAGTACATGTTCACTTTGACGCATTTCGGGACCTGCGTCCCTTTATCATTAACTTTTTGAAAAAGGGACGCAGGTCCCGAAACGAGTCAAAGTGACCATGTACTTTTGTTTGACCACTCAATAAAGCGTTTTTATTCATAACTGGTTGCATCCCCCTCCTTCTCTTCGGTAGTGCTCCGCCAAGGCCCCCCCTGGGACCATCCTTCCCTCTGCTATGCTGGACGTGATGCACCCATTCAAAAAGGACAGAGCTGTGCTGAAAGAGGGAGATTTCAGTATCATGGACTGATATGGTATGTACATTTTGGTTTTGCTGGGGCTTTTTTGGGACCTGTATGGTATATATGGAGATCTGAACCAGCCACACAGCGTTACCAGTACTCATATACCACTGCATTCATTGCTAATTTGAGTCTCCCATAGCACTTATAATTGCTCTCATACACTGGCGACACACTTTATTCGAGCTTGGCTAGTCCCACGAATTCGGGTATACCCGGGTGTATTGAGGTTTGTGACTGTTTTCTGCCCGAGTGCATTGAGGTATTTTCCAGCAAGGGATTGAAGCATTTTATTCCCGCTGGCTGCAATACTGCACAGTACATATATATATACTGCATTACAATTCATGAATTTATGCCATCTGGTAGACACGCGAAGCATTGCAGCCTATTAAATCCTAATCATTATCATTTAACAGATCAGCCGCCCATCAGCCAGGCATGAACCCAGGCTGGGAAGGCAAACGCAACGGGGCTTGTCAGAGGTGAGGAGTGGCGCATTCCAGGTATCTGCCAGGTACATACCGGGTATTTGCTCGAATAAAGTGTGTCGGTGCAGTATACCTTGTTCAAGACATACTACATTATATATAGCTATCCCTGGGACAGCTGAGACCTGACTTTGGGAGAATATCCCTCACGCACCATTAAATATACTGTTGTAATATAAATATAAATATACATCCTATACTGTATATACCGTTGTAAGATAAATAGAAATATACAAAAAATGTATACTGCTGTACTTTACATATGAATAGACAAACTACTGTATGTTGTAATATAAATCAACAGAAATAACAACAGTATTACAGTAGATACAGAACTGTACTGTAGATGTACTGTACTGTATGAACAGTACGTACAGTTTTCTATATTTTTTTTTTGTTAAGTTTTATAAATATACTTACGCGTTTGTTAACCTTGGTGCCCTTTTACGGTCTCTGTTTTTTCCGTATGCATGATAGCTCACGGTGGTTAATGGCACAACGAGGTCAGAAGTAGCTAACCAGCGCTGGATATCTGCAATTCGGTGTCGGCTTGTGTACATCTCCTTCATTCGCATGCTGAGATCCTTTGAAATCTTTTTAACAGGCATTGCTGCGAGTAGAAAGAAATACAAACACAAGAATGTATATTCGATGTTTAGTCGATGTGTATTCTATGTGCAGTCAATACACAAAATGGATGGTGTATTTATACGGTAATGACTCACATTAGAGTACGCCCACTTTCAACAGCTGTACCTGGTCGCCATGCATAAAAGGTCACGCACTTTGCATAGCCCACCACTTGATGATCTTTATCTGAACTGGCCCTTGTCC
The DNA here is from genome assembly GCF_040206685.1 of Ascaphus truei. Classification (NCBI taxonomy): domain Eukaryota; kingdom Metazoa; phylum Chordata; class Amphibia; order Anura; family Ascaphidae; genus Ascaphus; species Ascaphus truei. The sequence goes on from NC_134485.1 coordinate 160,627,404, forward strand.
AGATACTGTACTGCATTGTGCCACCTGCTTCCATGGAGCAACCCCGTTTCTATGGACGCAAGAACCCACTCACCTCTGCCGTGCCTGTCAAGCTGAAAAAGCGAAAGGCGGTTGCCGTTTCCACGCCAAGGGCAAAGTGACAGGCTAAGGCCAATAAAGAAAACCTTCTGCTGACCCCAAAGGTTAAGGGTTTTCTTAGACGTAAGCCTCATTATGTCAAGAAGATATACGGTGATGTACTCTCGACACAAAACGATTGGCAGCCAACCCATCGAATCCGCAGACCACTTCCTCCCATATGCTTCGACGACTCTGCTGTAGCTGTCCTGGAAATCTTCAGCCCGTCTTCTCCACCCCCATCTTCTCCAGTTCCATCTGACGACGCTGCCGCCTCTGAAATCCACGGGTCACTGTCTCCTTTGCGCTTAGATGTCTGCTTCTCGCCCGGAAATCCAAAGGTCACTTTCTCCATCCCTCTTCGACGACGCTGCCGCTTCTCCTCTACCGGGTATCCACAGGTCACCTCCTCCACTCTCCATCGATGACGCTTCTCTCCATGGAACCCCCATCTCATCCTCCATTGCACTCATCCCCCCAGATGTCCAGATGCCATGCACAAGAAGCAGCTCGTTGGACCGGATGCTGAATGGGATAAGTGTGGATCTCCCCGGGAATTCTATTGTGCTAGCAAAGATAGATCTGCTTCTGGAGACAATGCTAAATGTGGAGCCACGGATGCTACAAATGGAACAACGGATGGATCGACGGATGGAGAAGATAGAGGCTGACATAGCGGGCATACATTATTTGCTCAGTGCTAATGCCCCTGTTTCCCCGACGCCGGAGCAGGGGGGTGACATGGATGTGATGAATGAGACCCTTCCATCACCAAGCGCACCCCCTTCACCAGAAGATGTAGTGTACCAGTACATGTATGCCATTGAGGAGGACATGACAACCCCGTCAAGACAACGCCAGGAGACAACACGGCAACCACGACCGGAGGAAAGCTTCCTCCCAGACAACCTACATTCGCCCGTCGCCCCAAGCACACCCGTTCCCAAAAGACCTACACCCGCTCGCATCGAAACGGTGCCCGACATCACCCTGTGCGATCTGCCACCGAAGCTCCGGGAGAAGTATAGGGTGAAGAGTGCTAGTGTACCCCACAACTATGCATTGTTCATTTTTAAGCACCATGTTCCCTACTCGTTGTACTGCGAGTGGGCCTTCAAAGTGAACTACGATGGGAATCGTGTAAAAAAGGCGCTTTCTGTCAATTTAAGGAACAACATTGTGGAAGAAATGCGGCGCTTTTATGCAGTTACAGATCCTGTAATGAAAGGCGTTAGAGACTGCATTAATGGCGTTTTGCGCCATGCAAGGAATCGGCCATGGCTGGACAATGTGGGGGACTTTCAGTGAGACCATACTGTTGTGCTGAACTGTATTGTACTGTACATGTTTTGACCTTCAGTACCTGCTGTACTTAAACAAAGGAGATGTTGTTGTGTGTTTTTTTACACAGGACATGCACAACTCCAGTCCCTGAGGGCCGCAAACAGGCACGGTTTTCAAGGTTGCCCTGAAAACCTGCCCTGTTTGCTGCCCTCTAGGACTGAACTGGTGCAGGTCTGACTGACAGTGTTGCGCACCATCCCACTGTACTGTATACAGTACTGTGTTTCTTTAATAAAGGAGATGTTACTGTACTTAAAATGCTTCAACATTGTATTTGTAAATAAATGTTTTTGAACTGACTGCACCAATAAAAGAACATGTTGATTTGTCTTACTGTACTGTACATTGTTTCCATTTGCTCCTTTGATAGTACTGTATAACAAAATACAGAGTAACAAATGTCGAGGCTTGCTGCACTGTTTTTTTACTGCCTGATTGCGCAATTGGCGTGGGAACTTCTGTTCTAGGGCACCTAGAGATAAAATTCATTTTGCCCCTAGATGTTAGGAACCCCCTCACTTGACCCCAACAGGGTCCGAGCAGTAATGGTGGCGAGAAAGGGTCACGCCGGCGAGGAGGGTCCTACCATTGAGCGTAATGGCGGAGAAAGCTTTGAAACTGCTAAGTCAGAATGAGCAGAAACCTGGAACCCACAACTCCGGTTCTGTTCAACCTAGAGGGCTCAGATTCGGTCACAATGTAGTCCTAGTTGCGGCAGGATTGCATGGCAAATTGCGACCCTCTCGTGGCAACAGAACGGAGTCAGGGTAATGGTAAATTTAGGTTTCTGCCATTGACTTGCATGGCAGGAAAAATAGCCACTTTGATAATGTGCTTTTAAACTGTCTTTTGGTATCTCCGGTTCCGGGAGTCGTGGAAGGCTGATATTTTGCCACTATGGCAAGGGTCCTTCCGCATGAGGACCAGGCGAATTACAAACCGCTCAGACCCACAGGATGGATTATTTTACATTATATTTATATATTTATATATTTTTATTTAAAAGATATTAAAGAATGTACTGTATTGTATTTAAAACATGTGACTGTAAACCATACTGACTGACAAATGTTTTCACACCCTGATGAAATATCAGTTTATTCTAAATTCTCACAGTGCTGTGCACATCAGATTAATATTTCAAATTCGAGAGGGGATTTTCCAAAGCGTTACCGTTAACAAAAAAGGCCTCTAAAGGTTGGGGGAGGGGGATGGCGTGATTAGACGCAGGCGTACTGAGTCTTTGTAGCTCGGCTATGGGCGGATTAAGAACACAATGGCAATATGCAGAAGATTAACGACCCAGTGGAGAGAGGGGGTTGGTAGGATAGGGTGACTAAGCCGATTGACGCTTGGCTAGGGAGGGATTAAAAACACAATGACAAAAGTACTGCAACTGCAGATAATGAATGACTCTGGAGGTGTGTGGCTGAAATAGTTAACAGCACTGTAATTTCAAAAGGCAGTTCATCATAATAATTTGATGAATAACCCCAAATACAACCCCCAAAGACAGTATATAAAAAGCAAGTCACTTTAACTCCCTGTGCCCCATGCACCAAAAACAAACAGTAGATTTTCTATATACTGTATATATATATACTGTTTACAGTATATATTTTAAATTAATATTCATACAGTATAAACGTCCATTTTTCATGTATCTCCATGTTTTACAAATGTTTTGTAAATGTTTCTCCGATTTCAATCTGCCACAAGAATTTAATAAAGGCTGCAGTATGTATTATTGTGAGGTTTTTTTACACAGGACATGCACGACTCCAGTCCCTGAGGGCCGCAAACAGGCACGGTTTTCAAGGTTGCCCTGTACTGTAGCAGTAAACCATACACCTGTTGATGGTTTGAATTGCTGTGCACTTTAAATGTTTCAAATTGTACAGAGTTTGTAAATAAATGTTTTTGTACTGACTCCACCAATAAAAGAACATGTTCATTTGTCTCACATTGTTTCCATTTGCTCATTTGACAGTGTAACACATGTCGAGGCTTACTGCACTGTTTTTTTACTGCCTGACCGCAAAGCCGCAAGATCGGCAACATTGTAAAAAAAGAGCAATGAGCGCGCAATTGGCGTGGGAACTAGGTCAATTGGCGTGGCAACTTCTGTTCTAGGGCACCTAGAAATAAAATTCATTTTGCCTATAGATGTTAGGAACCCCCTCACTTGACCCCAACAGGGTCCGAGCAGTACTGGCGGCGAGAAAGGGTCACGCCGGCGAGGAGGGTCCTATAATTGAGTGTAATGGCGGAGAAAGCTTTGAAACGGCTAAGTCAGAATGAGCAGAAACCTGGAACCCACAACTCCGGTTCTGTTCAACCTAGAGGGCTCAGATTCGGTCACCATGTAGTCCTAGTTGCGGCAGGATTGCATGGCAAATTGCGACCCTGTCGTGGCAACAGAACGGAGTCAGGGTAATGGTAAAATGTAGGTATCTGCCATTGACTTGCATGGCAGAAAAAAAAGCCACTTTGATAATGTGCTTTTAAACTGTCTTTTGGTATCTCCAGTTCCGGGGGTCGTGGAAGGCTGATATTTTGCCACTATGGCAAGGGTCCTTCCGCGTGAGGACCAGGCGAATTTCAACCCGCTCAGACACACAGAACGGATTATTTTACATTATATTCGCGCAATTGGCATGGGAACTACTTAGGGCCTCGGTCAAGTTCACGGACAATTGGCGTGGGAACTTCTGTTCTAGGGCACCTAGAAATAAAATTAATTTTGCCCCCAGATGTTAGGAACCCCCTCACTTCACCCCAACAGGGTTCGAGCATGTACAGTACTGTACTTTAAAATAAATTAAATATGCAATTTTACTATTACTGCGCGCGCACGCACGCACAGACTGTGTACTGAGCGTAGGTTGAACCGCGAAGGTATTAGACTTCAAAGACAACAGCTCGCAAACACCCCCATGAGTTTTTACACGGCATTGCAGTATTGCAGACAGCGGGAATAAAATGCTTAAATCACGGGCGCGAAAATAACGCAATACACTCCGGGCGAATACGATACAAAACCGCACATAACCAGGATAATCTGAAATTCGCGGAGCTAGCCGAGTTAGAATAAAATGTGTCGCCACTGTATCCCTTAAATCTCTCTTAAGTTGTTTATCTGTTCCCTTTAATAGACTAGGGGCAAGGATGGTTTTTAATGTTTGTGCTTTTTTAAAAACAATGGGTGGTTTTGGAGCAAGAAATTTATTTAAAATTTGATCCATAAGTAAAATATGCCAATGTTTTGTCATAATATTTTTTATAGAATTATGAGAGGAATTAAATTGAGCTACAAAGAACGGCGTCTCCTGTTTGTCTTTTTTACAATTTACAGAAAGGGAATTAGTTACGTGTATATTGTCAGCTTGTGAGCCACTATATTTACATACTTGTTTTTTTACAGTAGGTTGTTTTCTATTTTTCTTTTTTAATAGTGAATCTCTATTTTTGTTTAGTGCTTTGAGGTAGGATTCAGATATAAGTTCCTCCTGATAACCCTTTTGCCTGAAACGTTTAATGAGTATTTGTGACTGTTCCATATAGGTATTGATGGTTGCACAATTTCTCCTAATGCGGAGGAATTGGCTATATGGAATATTATCAATACACTTTTTTTGATGTCCACTTTTAGGATGTAGATAAGAATTAACGTTAGTATCTTTAAAAAAGGTTTGGGTTAGGAGGGAATCCCCCTGAATGTAAATAGATAAGTCCAAGAAGGTGGTATGGTCCTTCTGGACATTACTGGTAAAGGTAAGATTAAAATTATTGTTATTAATCCTATCGACAAAATTGTCAAATGACGTCTTATCGCCATCCCAGACAACCAGAATATCGTTGATGTATCTCCTCCAAAGTTTTAGCTGAGGGTGAGATACATCGATACTCCATATGTGCACCGACTCCCACCATCCCATATAAAGGTTAGCAAAAGATGGTGCAAAACGTGTCCCCATAGCAGTACCACAGTGCTGTAGGTAAAAATCGTGCTGGAATAGAAAATAATTGTGTTGTAAAATAAACTCAATAGAATCGTGAATGAAGTGACGTTGAATGAGTGGAAGTGTGTCGTGAAGTGCTAAGTAAAAATCTATGGCCTCTAATCCACCTTTATGTGGTATCGATGTATAAAGTGCCTGTACATCTAGAGTGGCTAGTAAATAAGTGTTCACCCAGGGAAAGTCATTGAGAAGGGTGAGAACTGAGGTAGTGTTTAATAAATGTGAAGGTAGTGTCGGCACAAGTGGTTGTAAAAAGGTCTCTACATTATGGGAAAGATTAGCTGTAAGAGAGTTAATGCCCGAAATAATAGGTCGCCCAGGGGGATCAGTGAGTGATTTGTGAATCTTGGGTAAGTGATAAAGAATAGGGATGGTGGGAGCAGTGCAAAAGAGGTAATCATACTCTGCCTTGCTTAACACACCAGAGTGTTGTGCCATTTCAAGTAATAGTTTAAGATCTTCCTGGTATTGTATAGTGGGATCTTTAGGTAATTTGCAATAGGAATTGCTGTCAGATAATAACCGTATTGCCTCCTTACAGTAATCGGTCCTATTTTGAAGGACAATGGCCCCACCCTTGTCCGCCTCACGTATAATGACATCTTGATTATTTTTTAATTCTTGTAAAATCAATTTTTCTTGGGTGGTTAAATTACTAGTATGTTTATACTTCCCTTCTTGTGTTTGGCATAGTTCCCCAAAGTTCTTCTCTACTAATTTATTAAAGATTTCAATAAAGTGACCGCGAGAGTGATAGGGATAAAAAACTGATCGAGGTTTATAGTTGTTATGATTCACTGGATATTCAAAGTGGGCATCCATATGCCCTTCATCAGCTAAGTTGGTAAGGTCAACCAGCACAGCCTGTTCCTCAATAGTAAAGCCCTCAATATTGGAACATATATTGAGGGATGCTGGTTCTGAAAAATTAGGAGCAGTTGAAAAATGTCTGCCCAATGTGAGTTTCCTAGTGAATTTTTGAAGATCCACATATAGGTGTGTCAAAATTTTTGGCCTTACATGTGGGAGCAAATGATAAACCTTTGCTTAGCAACATCATAAGGGTATCATCTATGGTAATAGATGATAGATTGAAAATACCATTATTGATCAGTGTAATATTGTCTGGGTAGGTTTTTTGTAAGGGGTGTGGGGATTCGTCCTCTCCCCCTTGTTCCCTTTCTGAATTCTCTCTTTTCCTTGATAATTTTTGTTTGGTCTCTGGAGGGTGATTCGGGTCCCAGGTCGGTATTGTTTGTCTGACTTGGTTCAGCCTGGCTAAAAAAATCCTCATTATGTGTTTCTGGCATATTGCCTAAAACCTTATATTTATTGGTCAATGGAATTTGTGTATTTTTGGTGTCTTTCGTTTTTGGTTGTTGTTGTGTCACTGTACTCCTCGAGTCCCTAGGGGGTTCTCTAGAGTTGTGATCACGTGTGTAGTGGAACTTCTGATAATGTTTATTATTTTTGGATTTTTGATATTTCCAATGAGTAGAGGGTCCCGTAGGGTGATCCCATGGGGGTTTGTAAGAAGTGTTTTCCCTATAATGTTTAGGTGTGTTTATTTATTTATTTATAAAATATTTTACCAGGAAGTAATACATTGAGAGTTACCTCTCGTTTTCAAGTATGTCCTGGGCACAGAGTAAAACAAATAATACATGGTTACAAGTACAGTTACATAAATGAACAAGGTATACATTATATACAAGATATTGCGTGCACAGTTAAAGAAAATATATATTATGAGCGTATGAAACAGTTACAGACCAGATTAAAGTGTGAGACAGCCTTAGATTTGAAAGAACTTAAGCTGGTGGTGGATGTGAGAGTCTCTGGTAGGTTGTTCCAGTTTTGGGGTGCACGGAAGGAGGAGGAACGTCCGGATACTTTGTTGAGCCTTGGGACCATGAATAGACTTTTGGAGTCTGATCTCAGGTGATAGGTGCTGCATGTGGTAGGGGTGAGGAGCTTGTTCAGGTAGCTGGGTAGCTTGCCCAGAAAGAATTTAAAGGCAAGACAGGAAAGGTGAACTTTGCGTCTAGACTCTAGTGATGACCAATCTAGTTCTTTGAGCATTTCGCAGTGATGTGTGTTGTAGTTGCATTGGAGAACAAAACGACAAATTGAATTGTAGAGGGTGTCAAGTTTGCTAAGCTGCGTTTGAGGAGCCGAGCCATATACTATGTCTCCATAGTCAATAATTGGCATTAGCATCTGCTGTGCAATACGCTTTCTGACCAGGAGACTTAGGGAGGATTTGTTCCTGTAAAGTACCCCTAGTTTGGCATAGGTCTTGGTTGTCAGGGTATCAATGTGCATCCCGAATGTTAAGTGGGAGTTAAACCATAAGCCCAGGTATTTAAAACTAGTGACAGGTGTTAGGGTGGTGTTAGCGTTGGTTCGAATCAGGAGCTCAGTCACTGGAAGCTTTACAAATTTAGTCTTGGTCCCAAATACAATTGTTACAGTCTTGTCAGTGTTTAAAAACAGTTTGTTTTGGGAAATCCAGTTTTCGAGTCTCAAAAAAGTCAGACTGAAGTATGTGTTGAAGGTCAGAGAGGCTATGACTGTGTGCATATAGGATTGTGTCATCTGCATACATGTGTATTGAGGCTTCCTTACAAGCTGTGGGAAGATCATTAATGAACACTGAGAAGAGTAGGGGCCCCAGAACAGAGCCTTGCGGGACACCACAGGTGATATCCAGGGGGTTGGAGTTAGAGCCTGAGATGGACACATGTTGGGATCTTCCTGATAGGTAGGACTGAAACCAGTTTAAAGCATGTTTCTCTATTCCAGAGCTCTGGAGTTTGTTAAGCAGGATAGCATGATCGAATGTGTCAAAAGCCTTTGCAAAATCTAGGAATACTGCAACAGTGAGTTGTCCCCGTTCCATTCCACACTGGATTTCATTGCAAACTTTTAGCAGGGTACTTACGGTGGAGTGTTTGGGACGAAACCCAGACTGGAATTGGCTAGGGAAATTTGTCTTGGTGTAGAAATCGCTTAATTGGGAGTGGACACATTTTTCCATTACTTTGGATAGAATTGGGAGAAGTGAGATTGGCCTGTAGTTTGAGACAGTGTTTTTGTCCCCACTTTTGAAGATTGGGACAACTCTGGCAGTTTTCCAGGTCTTAGGGATATGGCCTGCAGACAGGATAGAGTTGACTATGGACGCAATTGGTTTGGCAATGGCTGGGGCACCAAGTCTTAGGAACCTAGATTGTAGTAAGTTGGGTCCGCATTGGCTACTTAGTTTTAGTTTGAGGAGCGCTTGTGTAATCTCCTCTTCAGATTCTGGGCTAAATTGAAAATTGTGGGCAGTGTTGGGAGGGGGTGGGACTGTAGGAATACTCCCAGGATGAGATTCATGTTTGGGGTTTGTGCTGCGATTCACTAATAAGTTAGTGGCACACCCCACAAAGTAATCATTGAATGCATTTGCAATGTCAGTGGGGTTTGTCAGAGTAATATCCCCCTTAGTGATATTACTTGGTTGTTGATGGTTAGGAGGCTGGAATATATTGTTGATAACCTTCCAGAAGTTAGCTGGGTTTGATGTATTTTGGTGGAGATTGTCAGAGTAATATTGTGCTTTTGCATGCCTTGTTTGCCTTGTGCACATGTTCCGCATGCATCTGTAGTGATTGAGATCCTTGGTAGTGCCAGTTACTTTGTAGCTTTTCCACAAGGCATCCCTGAACTGGTAGAGTGCTATAAGGTCAGGTGTAACCCATGGAAGGTGGCCCCCCCGTACCCTTATTTTGCGTAGTGGAGCATGGGTATCGCAGAGTTTTAAGAACTCGGATTGGAAATAGTCGAGCGCAGAATCGGGGTCAGGAATTAAATCGATTCTGTGCCATGGGCAGTTGGTAAGGTCATCCAGAAACTGTTGTGGGTTAAAGTTTTTAAATGTTCTAGTGAGGAGAACTTTAGGGCTTGAATGGGGCGGTTTAATTTTCCTTACACAGTACACTATTGCATGGTCACTGAAAATATCAGGAAGGATGCCAGAGGATTGGATTCTGCTGGGGTTTGAGGAGAGAATCCAGTCTATCAAGGAATGGTTATGTGATTTCAGGTTTATCCGTGTGGGTTGGGAAATGAGTTGTGATAGGTTAAGTGACTTGAGTTGTATCTAGATTTTAGGGTTTTTAGGGTCAAGCCAATTGAAGTTGAAATCCCCTAGAACTAGCAGCTCACTCTTCTCATTCAGAGAGGAAATGGAGGCAAGAAATTGGGTGATATCAGTCAAGGATTGTAGAGGGGCTTTAGGGGGGCGGTAGATGCCAGCAAACAAGGTGGGCTTTGAAAAGGGGAGGCAGATTTTGCCAACTAGAGTTTCAAAAGAGGGTGGACTTGGTGGGCAATTTAACAGTGTAAATTGTAAGGTGTCTGCAATATAAAATAACACCCCTCCTCCTCTCTTTGACCTATCTCTCCTAAAAATGGAGTATCCCTGAATGGCGATATTTGCATCAGGGGTTTTAGGGGATAGCCATGTTTCTGTCAGAACGATGGCTTTGGGTTTATGCATAAGGCACCATGCCCTTAGTTCATCCAGTTTGGGCAGCAGGCTCCGGGTGTTTATATGGGTGACAGATAGCCCTTTTTGGAATTTAAAGGTGGAATTCTCAGGGGCATGGGACAGAGCTGAAATGGGAGGACCTGGGTTAGTTTCAATATCACCTGCTAAAGAGAGTAATAGTATGAGTAGAAATTTGGGTAGTTGTTTGCAAGTTGTAAATTTGTTGTGTTTTCCATTAGAGTGGGCAGTGGTTGGTGTTCTGGTTTTTAGAGTTCTCCACCAACATTCAGTAGATAGTGCAAGGCGTTTGAGTAGTCCAGGGTGTATGGTGATGTTGGGTGTGGGCCAGGATGGAGGAGTTTGTAGTGGATAGAGGGAGTAACATCTCCATGAGGCCAGGAGAAAGAAAAAAGTTAAAATACATAGCAGGTTCGTGATGCCAGAGTTAGGCAGTGCTGCAAGGAGCTGTTGTGAGCAGAGTGAGTGTGAGCAGTCTAACAGCAGGTGTGTGCCTGTTCCTTGTCAAATGTTTAGCTGTATTGCAACGCTAGAGTCAGTTCAGGGTTTCAGTGTATTGTGCAGTCAGTTTTGGGAGAGACTGCAGTAAATAAGTTTTAAAGGGGTGGGGGTTGAAATAGGCAGGTTAGCATGCATGGGATCATAGTGTGATCTGAATAGCTTACCGTTTGTTGTCTTGAGTTAAAGAGTTTGCAGAAAGAAGCAGTCCCCAGTCACCTCTAGTCAAACTGTAGTCTAACTGTATTTATCACTTAAAAACCTCACTTTAAATGCCTCACTACACTGGCGACACACTTTATTGAAGTGTGGCCAGTTCCGCAAGCCGGGAGATTTCCCGGCTTGCAAGTCGCATCCCCTCGGCGTGCCGCGCGTCACCGATGCGCGGTCACGCGGCATCGGGTGCCTGCGCCCCCTGCACGCGCGTCCAGGGCTCCCCGAGGGAGCCCTGGTGTCCCGCGATGTGGGGGACGGCGGCAGGGGGTTCCGGGGGACCCGGCGGACCCGGAGAGGAGAGGGGGAAGCCGCGATCGGCGGGCCTCTCCTCCGCTGCTTCGGCACGTGCCCGGCACCCTCCGGCGCGCGCCAGGTAACTGCTGCGGCCGAGAACAGGCAAATGCTCGAATAAACTCGGCCGCAGCAGTATCTAATGCCAATTGCAGTTCCTGCAGATTGCAGGAAAGGTGTCTGTTTGGTTGGTCATAGGGAGGGAAAAAATGTGAATTGTTATGATATTGATTATAATCTCCAGGTGTTCTTGGAGGATGTTTGTAATATTTATGGGGTTTGTGGGGGTTATTACTTACATGGTCTAATTTTGGAGTAGGAACAGGCGTCTTAGGGTTATGTGAAGCATCTACTCCTTCCTGAAGTTTCTTATCTCTTGAGTTGTCCCATGATCTCTTTTGGTTTAGAGAATAATCAAGTTTATCCCTTAAGAATTTTCTGTTCTTAGACGCTAATACCTGATTTTCAAACTTCTTCAATTTAGAACACATATCTTCAGTGAGTTGTGGTAATTGATCTAAGCAAGACATTGATAAAATCTCATTTTTAATTTGAGTGATCTTGGAGTCGAGATCTGTTAGTTCTTTCTTTCTCTCCAAGACCAACAGTCTGATTAATTCAAATGAGCAACGATCAAGGAGTCTTTCCCACTCCTTTACAAATTCCTGATTGTCAGCAGCGTATGTGTTTTTTTTCCGTAATCTTAAGCCTCTGGGGATATGGCCACACCTGGCATACTCCTCCAGTGTGACCATATCCAACCAGGACAGAGTTTCTTTCTCAATTAATTTGTGCAGACTATCAATTTGTTCGTAAAGGTTAGGCACACTTTCCTCAATGAGAGGTTTATCAGAAAATAGTTTGTTTAGTATCTCTGTCTTCCTATACCTATTGTTAATACATTGTAGAAATTGACTAGTATGGGGTACATCCATAATCCGTCTCATGAGGGCAGGGGAAGGTGGAGGCACAGACCGGGGGGGGAGAGGAGGAGGGGAGGGACAGAGGAGAAATGAGTGGCAAGGAGGAAGGCCCAGGGGAGGGGGGAGGGAATTGAAACATGTGAAATAAGCAAAACAATGGCTAAATATATAAAAAATGCACAATAAAACAGTGAACAATAAAAACTACTGGAAAAAACAATAACTATAATATATGATGGAAGTCTTTGGTAGTGCAGCGAGATTGATGTGGGGAAAAATGGAAAAATGTTCCTTAAAAATAAGCAACACAGTTACCATAGGTAGTAAATTCAAACCGCGCTCTTGCTTCCTAACAGGATCTTGAGGTAGATCAACTCTTCCCTCTTACAGCTGATGTGATGTGCAGGCACCCCTCCTCCACTGATCCAGTCGTAGGATGGCTCCAAACATCAGGTGTACCTAAGTGTACCCCCTGCACCTAGGACACCACCAGGACTGTTGCCCCTGCACTGCTCTACTGGACTTATATATCCCTATATGTAAGTTTTTACTTGTTATTATCATATTGTTTTATTAAATCTTGACCCTTGGTGCGCTTTTGTGTTTCTTTTTTTCATTTTTTACTTACTGTACTGTACTCAAATAAAAATAATGTAGATTGTTTTCAATTGTATTAATAAATAAATGTTTTTACTTACACCATACACCTGTGAATGTTTTGACAAATAATGTAGATTGTTTTCAATTGTATTAATAAATAAATGTTTTTACTTACACCATACACAGAATAAATGCATTCTTTTTATTTTTGGGGTTTATTATACAGTACAGAATGTAAAAAAGTAAAAAAAAAACAGCATACTGAACTGTTTCAGGTTTTTTATGAAGCTCAGTTATTCTATCCTAATCCATAAAAATGGCATTGCCACTGCTGTAGATTTTTGTCTCCGGTATGTGGATTTTAAAATCAGATTCAGCAATGTGCAAGCATCGTTACAAAAAGCGACATTATTGATTGAAATCCCTCCATTTGCCGTTCTCCGCCTGATGACAAAGATTATTTTCTGAGGAAAAATAAAAGTATTACTGTAATGGTTGGTTCAAATTAGTCGGTCCCCTAAAGAAGTTCCCACAGTCAGTCCCCACAGTCCCCTCGGTCAGTCCCAACAATAATTTTCTCACGGGCATCTCTTGTTCACATACAGTACACGCATGCGCCTAGATGTGATGACACGCATATGCGTTTCAACAAGGTCCCAATGAGAAATACAGTAGGCGCATGCGCCTAGCTGTCCACCAATTGTTCAGTATCTGTAGAAGCTGCTCAGCCAATGATATTGCTGGATTACATTTTTGCGAATTGTGACTAAAATAATAGAACAAAATAACCATAAGCAAAGCGATTAATTACAAGAGAATCGCTTGACTGTGCATTGATATTGATATTTCAAAAAAAGAATAAAATACGTCAGCCGTACTCACCATAGACTTTGCCAATCGGTTGGCGCCGAGCCACTGCCACCAGTCCAGTATTCTTGATTATGCACATAGTTGACAGGTGACAGCTTGCCTGCTACACCTGTAGTTGACAGCTGATGAAGCTGGAAATCTTTTTGGTACATGCAAGCTTGCTGGTATCTGTACGTGAAATCCTGATCAGGCTGCAGGTATGCAGGCGGGGACAGACAGCAAGGGTTGCCGATCAGCAGGTTTTCACTGACAGTCGGACCATTATTGGAAGCCGGTGCTGGTCCTAGCGCATTGCTTGCCTGGGACTGATGATTCTTAGTTGGTTTTACCATGACCTTTCGCCTTTTGAAGTCTCCATGATCAAAGACACTGGAAAAATCTGGGGCAACACACCAATACTCTTCTCTAACTCTGGGTGCAGGATCAATACGAAAAAAACATGGATCGATACATAACGTTTTCCATATTGCATGCTTCCACACACGAGCATCTGGTGAAAATTTGTAAAAGTCATAATTTTCGATAAAATATTGATACATTTGACCAACTGTGGCCATCTTATCATCTGCTGCATTAATTGCGGACCATATTAAATAAGTGTAAGTTATGTCAGGCTTTTTCCACACGTACTGTGGCGGTGCACTCATCTCGGAACTCTTTGGACAATAGAACACCAGACACTGTGCATTGAGTTTTTAATATGAAATGCCTAAATTGATACAGTATTGTAACTTCTTCAGTACCAAGGTCAATTCATAATGGACCACTGTGGTATTTTTTAAACACCTGCAAGTCGACACATTAGTGAAGCATGTGTACTGTAGTGTACACATTAGAATTCATTACAATTCATGAATATCTGCCACCTGACGGATACGCGAAGAATTGCACCCAATTAAATCCTAACCATTATCATTAAACAGATCAAGCGCGGGTGACGGCCGGCATGAATGCGGCATGAATACGGCATGATTGTGGCATAAACGTGGTCAAGCGCGTGGCATTCTGAAAAAGTCACCGGAAAATAATCGAGATGTGTTAAAATAAAAGCGGCCGCGGCTGTATCCCATTGACAAAATCTTGGAACACAGCCAGGGCATTGCAAAGACCGAAAGGCATGATCAAGTACTCGTGATGTCCATCCCGGGTATTGAATGCAGTTTTCCATTCGGCACCCTGATGGATTCTGATGAGTTTATATGCACCCCATAGATCCAATTTGGAGAAGATTTTAGCCCCTTGAAGACGGTCAAAGAGTTTGGATATAAGAGGAAGAGGATAGCCATTTTTAATAGTAATTCTATTAAGTCCACGGTAATCAACACAAGGCCGGAGGGTCCCATCTTTTTTCGTCACAAAGAAAAACCTGGCCCCAGCGAGAGATTAAGATTTGCAGATGAAGCCCCTCAGAAGGTTCTCAGTGATATATTCCTTCATGGCTTTGATTTCCGGTATAGACAAAGGATATGAAGCTCCTCTGGGTGGGGTAGTACCTAGAAGTAATTTGATGGGACACTCGTAGGGACGATGTGGAGGAAATAACTCTGACTTGACTTTGTCGAAGACATCCTTGAAGTCGATGTACTCCTCTGGCAATTGTACCCTTTCTTTATCTTCTGATACCGTAGTGGCACAAACGGTACTTGAACCCTTAAGACAATTTTGTTCTCACTATGAACTCCACCGAATAGGTTCCTTGCTGACCCAATCAATCTGTGTATTATGAATTTGTAACCAGAGTAGTCCCAATATTATTGCAATAGAGGGAGTGTGAAAGGCATTTAACGAAATGTCTTCTACATTATTATTCACCGACCTTAGCTGAATGGTTGGGGTCTCCAATGAGATGAAGGCAGGATGAAGTGATCTACCATCAATGGCCTCCAGAGCGATGGGGTTCTTCTTGCACACTAAAGGGTGTAACGCGTAGCTCACCACAAACAAAGCGCAACCACGGTGCTGAGGCAGGGAATTGAGTAACGCTGACCCACAGCCACGTGGGCGCGCCTAGAATGTAGAGTAGTCATTCAGGCCAGGTCAGGATTGGAGATGTGAGATTAGTGAAGTACTTGCCAGATTCAGGAGAGAAGAGTTGCGGATTGTCGAGGTGCGTAGCCAGGTTGAGGGTTGGAGAGTAGTGGATCATCGGGGTACATAGCCAGGTTCAGGATAGGAGACTGGAGAATGGTCAACACAAGCCAGATCAGGTGTAGAGAGAAGAGGAGCCCAAGTAACCAGCAGGGCTCAGGCAACAAAGGGTCAATCAGGCAGACAAGGCAAGGCAAGGTATCAGAAACAGAATGCAGCAAGGCACGGCGTCACACTGACTACGCTCAGCAAAGGTAAGCTGCAAGTGAAGGGTATATAAAGGAGGAGGCTCAAATAGCCAGCAAGGGTGGAACCAGGAAGTGGAACCTAATAGGCTGCTGGTGCACACAGGTGTGCCCTATGATGCAGCCTGATCTGGTAGGAGGTTGCTTTAAGACTGCGCTGGTCACAGAGGTCAGAGGCAGGAGTTAGAGCGTGTGGTACTCCAACGCCGGTTCTGCGAGATGTCAGAGCGGGGGCGGAGCCTGCAACGCGCGTCAGTGCCACGCTGGTACTGTTGATCAACAGAGCGGGGGCGGGGATACCGCGCATGTCAGCGGGGAGGCTGGATGAGCGCCCGCATCATACAATCAGGTGAGGGGCAGGGCCAGGGTCTGCCGATGACGGAACAGACTGAGCATGGTCCGCACGCGCGCGTCACAGAACCAGAGGAATGAGCATCTTGTGTGTCTGTCACCGGAGGACCAGTGAGGTGAGGAGACGGTCCTTGGCTGCCAGGATGGCGAATCCCCACAGTACCCCCCTCTAGGAGCGACCTCCGGGCAACTCCATGATGGCTTGTCTGGAAATTTCGTATGAAAGATGTGCACCAGTCTGCTGTGTGAACCCGGTGGCTGGGAATCCAGGTCCTTTTCTCTGTACCGAAACCTTTCAATGCACTAGATAGTGCAGTGATCCTCTGGAGATATTGGAATCCAGAATGGATTGGATCTCATATTCAGGTTGACCTTGAACCATAAGCGGAGAAGTAGAAGGAACAGGAACAGAAAATGTATTTGAAACCACGGGTTTGAGAAGAGATACGTGAAACACAGAAGGAATCTTCATAGCGGGTGGGAGGGCAAGACGGTATGCAACCGGATTGATCCTCTCGGAAATAGAGTAGGGTCCAAGAAATCTGGGTGCAAATTTCATAGAAGGAACCTTGAGCCTGATATTCTTAGAAGAGAGCCAGACCTTGTTGCCAGGTTTGAAGTCCAGAGCAGGTTTGCGATGGTGGTCTGCCTGCGTCTTCTGTCTGTTGACCGCTTGCCTGATATTAACCTGGATCTTTTTCCAAAGGTCCTGTAGTTCTTTGACCCTCTCATCTGCCGCCTAGACCCCTGAGGAAGGTAACACCATAGGAAGAGTGGATGTGTTAAATACATAATTGACAAAGAAGGAAGATTCTAAAGTGGAACCACTGCGTGCGTTGTTATGAGCGAATTCTGCCCAGGGTAGGAGTTCAGCCCAGTCATCTTGCGAGTCTGACGAGCGATTAATTGGTCCTCTCCATTTGACCATTGGCCTGTGGATGGTATCCTGAAGAAAAATGGAGGGTTATACCAAGCTGAAGGCAGATAGATCGTCAGAACCAAGAAATAAACTGAGAGCCACTGTCAGAGACAATCTCCATGGGTACTCTGTGTAAGCGAAAAATCTCCTTTATGAAGACCTCGGCTAATCTGAGGGAGTTAGGAAGACCTTTAAGGGGTATGAAGTGAGCCTGTTTCGAGAATCGGTCCACTATCACAAGAATTGTGTCCATACCCTTGGAGATAGGTAACTCAACAATGAAATCCATGGACAAGTGTGTCCAAGGCCGGTCAGGAACAGGAAGAGGCTGAAGACGACCCGAGGGAGAGGTTCTGGGTGTTTTAGTCCTGGCACAAGTGGGGCACGCAGCTACGAAATTTTTAACATCCTTTTTCATCTCTGTCCACCAAAAAGTCTGAGAAATAAGGTCCAGTGTCCTCTTGATACCAGGATGGCCTGCGGATCTGGAAGAATGACTCCATTCGAGAACTTTTTTTGATGTTGGACAGACGTGAAGAGACGTTCCTGAGGAGGCGAGATGCCATGAGGAATATGACTTTGTTGGTGAACAGGCCGAGAGAATACATTTGGGAGGAAGAATGGGTTTCTGCTGATCTTCAGAATAATCGTCCATAGAGAATTGGGGGGATAATGCATCAGCTTTGATATTTTTTGATCCAGGAAGTTATAGTGATTATGAAATTGAATCTAGAGAAGAATAATGACTATCTAGCTTGACGGGCTCCGAGGCGACGTGCTCCTTTGATGTAAAGTAAGTTCTTGTGATCCATGAGGATCGTAATGGGGTCATCGGTACCCTCCAGGAGGTGTCTCCAGTCTTCGAGTGCTAGTTTAATGGCCAAAAGTTCACGGTTCCCAATATCGTCGTTGCATTCAGCTGAAGAATTTTTTTTTCGAAAAGAAGGCACAAGGATGCAACCTGGACAAATTATTCTTTCTTTGGGAGAGAACCGCTCCTACCCCGACATCAGAAGCATCAACTCCGAGAGTAAACGGAAGTTTGGGGTCCGGATGAATGAGAACCAGGGCGGATACAAAAGCTTTTTTGAGAAGAGCAAAAGATTGAAGGCCAGGAGGCAGGATCAGCTCCATTCTTGGTTAATGCGGTCAACTGAGCTACTAGAGAAGAACATTTTTGGATGAATCGACGATAATAATTAGAAAATCCAAGAAAGCGTTGAATGGCCTTAAGAGTGGTAGGTTGAGGCCAAGGACTGCTCTGACCTTGGCAGGGTCCATGGTGAGTCCGGTGCCAGTTATAATGTATCCCAAAAAAATGGTAGATGTCTGATGGAAATGACATTGTTCAAGTTTGGAGAAAAGTCTATTTTCACGAAGGCGAAGAAGTACCTGTTTTACATGGGAGTAAACAACACTGTATGGTGCTCTAGCACAGACCTGACCCCTTGCTGGGTTATTTACATAATTGATATAATTCCATATCCTTGAAATGTCCCACACTTAAATGGACCCTCTATAAATTGTCACACCATATCCATTACATCAATTAACTGGAAGATCAACACCTCTTGATTGATGAATACTCACACTTGCTTGTGTCCAGTCTCATACATTGAATAGGATTTCTGTGGTGTAAAAGGAGCAAATCACTCACTGTTAGTAGATGGGTCTTCAGTGGGTCTTTTCTTCATGGGTGTGTGCTTCCGGTTCTCCAGAATATCCACAGGTTCAGCAGGGAGAGTTGGAGCACTACAGGAAAAAACTGCTAGAGAGTGTGTTCCCAATAAAAGGTTTATTGGATCAGAGCATAGTACACAAAAAATGAGCCCTAGGGCCCCCACCAACGCGTTTCGAGCTTCGGCTCTTTCTCAAGGTGCATACCCTCTGACAAATCCCCTTACCTGATATAGGTTAATTTTCCCGCCTTTCCTCACCACTAACCCGTCGCTTAGCTGCGTCACGAGGAGCGCGCCATGTTGCCATGACGCACCACGAGCTGCGCCCGTCGCGTAGGGTAGAGTGGTGACATCAGCGCGTCTACGAACTGAAACAACAACTTTATTAACATCATATAACGAACAACAATAAAAAAACTTAAAATAACTTTATTTAATACTTCTACTGTGAACAGTATACATTATCTTCGTTATTAACGAAGTGTATACTTGGAAAAAATGATAAAAAATTATAAAAACAACAATAATGAATATTTTAAAAGAAATGATCCTACTTAGTTAAGGATGTTTATTTTTAGGATACCTACAGCATCGACACACTTTATTCGAGCAAATGCCCAGTTTGTACCTGGCAGATACCTGGAATGCGCCGCTCCTCACCTCTGACAAGCCCCGTTGCGTTTGCCTTCCCAGCCACGGTTCATGCCTGGCTGACGGGGGCCTGATCTGTTAAATGATAATGATCAGGATTTAATAGGCTGCAATGCTTCGCGTGTCCACCAGATGGCATAAATTCATGAATTGTAATGCAGTATATATATATACAGTACTGTATATACACAGTATATATATATATATATATATATAATATACTGTATAACAACAACCCCTATAAGCCCTAACATACAGTACTGTACACATACAGTACTGTATATGCACATACATAATGATACTACTGTATGGGTGGCGGGGGCGAGATGTGTTTGCAGCAGAGAGAGATCAGCTGCTCTCTCTCTGCGCAAACATCGGCACATTAAAAATTATTTTAAATACATTTTTATTGATAGTGTACATGTGCAAGGGGTCTCCGGAGCTGAACCGCGTTGGTTTCAGGTCTGGGGACCCCCTGCTCCCCAAGATACAGCCCCCTTTATGAGGTGCCGGTATCCCTCTGCTATGCGCTATGGTAAAGAAGCAGCATTTCTGTATTTTAATAATATTGTACAGTGAGCAGGGGGTTCCCTGAGCCAGAAATTAATGCTCAGGGACCCCCCCTGCTCCTGCTCAATATTATTAAAAATACAGAAATGCTGCTTCATTACCATAGCGGATAGCCGCTAAGGCAATGAAGGGGTTAACTCACCGTGCCCGCTTTATTGTGTGTAGTGGGGATGGGTGAAGGGGGTATTTGGCCCTTGGTGTGAGTTTAGGACTTGCGGGGGGGTTGCGGGTGCACTTAACCCCTTCACGACCTTAGCAGTTAATACCGCTACGGTCATGAAGGGGTTAAGCCCTCCCGCTACCCCCCCGCAAGCCCTAAACAAGCACCGTTGGGGCTAATACCCCATTCACCCACCCCCGCTACCCACAATAAAAAAAATACACACACACAGCAGCCGCCAAAAAATAAATAAATAAATCTAAATAAATAAATAAATAAATGACAATAAATACATTTGAAATACATTTTTATTGATAGTGTACATGTGCAGGGGGTCTCCGGAGCCGAACCGCGTTGGTTTCAGGTCTGGGGACCCCCTGCTCCCCGAGATACAGCCCCTTTAGGGGGTGCCGTTATCCCTCTGCTTGGTTTAAAGGGCCCGATCACGTGATCGCGGCCTGTAAACCAAGCAGAGCAGAGGGATACCGGCACCCCCTAAAGGGGCCTGTATCTCGGGGAGCAGGGGGTCCCCAGACCTGAAACCAGTGCGGTTCTGCTCTGGAGACCCTCTGCACATGTACAGTATCAATAAAACACATACAGTATACAGTATAAATAAACACTCGTTCTTTACCTTAGCGGCTATGCGCTATGGTAAAGAAGCAGCATTTCTGTATTTTAATAATATTGTACAGTGAGCAGGGGGTTCCCTGAGCCAGAAATTAATGCTCAGGGACCACCCCTACTCCTGCTCAATATTATTAAAAATACAAAAATGCTGCTTCATTACTATAGCGGATAGCCGCTAAGGCAATGAAGGGGTTAACCCACCGTGCCCGCTTTATTGTGTGTAGTGGGGATGGGTGAGGGGGGTATTTGGCCCTTGGTGTGAGTTTAGGACTTGCGGGGGGGTTGCGGGTGCACTTAACCCCTTCACGACCGTAGCACTTAATACCGCTACGGTCATGAAGGGGTTAAGCCCTCCCGCTACCCCCCCGCAAGCCCTAAACAAGCACCGTTGGGGATAATACCCCATTCACCCACCCCTGCTACCCACAATAAAAAAAATACACACACACAGCAGCCGCCAAAAAATAAATAAATAAATCTAAATAAATAAATGACAATAAATACATTTGAAATACATTTTTATTGATAGTGTACATGTGCAGGGGGTCACCGGAGCTGAACCGCGTTGGTTTCAGGTCTGGGGACCCCCTGCTCCCCGAGATACAGCCCCCTTTAGGGGGTGCCGGTATCCCTCTGCTTGGTTTAAAGGGCCCGATCACGTGATCGCGGCCTGTAAACCCCTCCCCACATTTACATACACTGCACTGACAGCAATGCAGGGAGGGAGATTTACTGGTAACAGAAACATCTCCCTGCCTTCAGTGTAATCTGTTTAAAGACCCCTCCCCCCTAATGTTTCTGTTAAACAGATTACACTGAAGGCAGAGAGATGTAAAGGCCTAAAGCCCCCTCCCCCCTAATGTTTCTGTTAAACAGATTACACTGAAGGCATAGAGATGTAAAGGCCTAAAGCCCCCTCCCCCCTAATGTTTCTGTTAAACAGATTACACTGAAGGGAGAGAGATTTTACAGAAACACACATTAGGGTGGAGGGGGCTTTAAACAGATTACACTGAAGGCA
>NC_134485.1:160956653-161070722 GCF_040206685.1 Ascaphus truei
AACCCCCTGCTCACTGTACAATATTATTAAAATACAGAAATGCTGCTTCTTTACCATAGCGCATAGCCGCTAAGGTAAAGAACGAGTGTTTATTTATACTGTATACTGTATGTGTTTTATTGATACTGTACATGTGCAGAGGGTCTCCAGAGCAGAACCGCACTGGTTTCAGGTTTGGGCACCCCCTGCTCCCCGAGATACAGGCCCCTTTATGGGGTGCCGGTATGCCTCTGCTCTGCTTGGTTTACAGGCCGCGATCACGTGATCGGGACCTTTAAACCAAGCAGAGGGATACCGGCACCTCATAAAGGAGGCTGTATCTCAGGGAGCAGGGGGTCCCCAGACCTGAAACCAACGCGGTTCAGCTCCGGAGACCCCCTGCACATGTACACTATCAATAAAAATGTATTTAAAATAATTTTTAATGTGCCGATGTTTGCGCAGAGAGAGAGCAGCAGATCTCTCTCTGCTGCAAACACATCTCGCCCCCGCCGCCCATACAGTAGTTTCATTTATGTATGTGCATATACAGTACTGTATGTGTACAGTACTGTATGTTAGGGCTTATAGGGGTTGTTGTTATACAGTATATATATATATAGTATATTTACTGCATTACAATTTATTATAGGGGACGGCTTCAAAGAGAACAGCTCGCAAGCACCCCCATGTGTATTTACACGGCATTGCAGTATTGCAACCAGCCGGAATAAAATGCTTAAATCCCTGCCGGGAAAATAACGCAATGCACTCCGGCAGAAAACGATCAGAAACATGAATACACCCGGGTATACCCAAATTCGCGGGACTAGCCGAGCGAGAATAAAGTGTGTCGGTACTGTATGTGACTTTCACTCAATTGTTGAAGCTCACCGATTCATTTGTTTTATATTTTTTAATGTTTTCATTTTTTATTGACTTGTGTGTTTATCATTCATTTTAATTTATATACAAATTTATATTTATTACTTATTCTCCGAGTGGCAGTATTACTGTAAATTTACCTTCGAAGCACACTTTGTTATTTGGTTTCCAAATTGCGTTGTGTTTGCACCTGAGTGCTTTGTTTTAAGTGTAGTGTTTAGTCTAGTGTATTTGTCACTTTTTACCTACTCTAACATTTTATATATACACATATTTTATATATAAAAATATATATATATTTTTATTTTTTTTATTATTAACTCATAATTTGATCCAAGGGTAGGCAACGGCCCTCATTATCAAAGTTTATATTTGAATTTTTAATCTCCCAGACACAAATATTTTTCGGGAGACATTACGGTTGCCAGAGTCAGCCCCAATCTAGCAGCCAATAGGAAGCCGTGACATTATTGGAAGATTATGTCACTGCTTTCTATTGCTACAGTAGTCCATCTTATTTGTTCTTCTATTACTCACAAGAAAAGAAACTCAAGTATCTTGCGCTCCAGAGTATCTCCAGTGCTCTGGGTATCATAATTCGATTATGGGGGAACGAGCCAGATTAAATTCTGTAAAAAAAAAAAACCAATTGGGATCCCAAGGGGGGTTGCTGCTTAAAGTGAAATTTGCCAGAAGTTTTGTGGCTGGTTCTGTTATCCACAATGTCAAAAAGATAAAGAGGAAATAAAAAATATTGCAGCACAAGTTACCCAGAATGATAAGTGGATATCCAATAAAGCTAACAAGGACATGTTCATCCCAGAGCTAAGGAGACTGAGGGACACTATTATAAATCTTTAAGATGCCAGTGACATATTTACGTGATTTAGTAGCACTCTAGAAGTAGCCATGCACAGAATGTAAGAAGGGGAAAGATTTTGAAGTAACAGGAATAGGAATAGGTATATTTTTCCTTCCAGGAAAGCATCTTGATAACGCAACATGTGCTATGCATCAGGATCTCAAGAATAGAGATGTACATGTCTTTTGCAGTTAGGTTCGCGAAACTTTCTGCAGAAGATTTTTGTGCTCTGGTGTTCGCAGAAAGTTGCCATTGAAACATTATCCCCAGTATCCACAACTTTTGCCAAAATTACACAAAATATGACATATTTATTATTTAACCCCTTCAGTTCCAGAGGGTCCTGCCACCTACATGGCCACAGCCCTCTCTGTCACTTCCTTATCATGGGTCGATCCTAAGTGAACATGAACTCAACACCATTCATGGGTCCTCCCTATCTGTGAAAATCATGGTCAGTGCTTCAATGGATTGCTCTACCCCAAGAAACCCAGCATAGTGCCATGACCTACAAAGTACCTGTATGTCACATGGGCCACTGATGTGCTGGCCCTCAAAAAGTACAATGTATGTCCTCCCCACATCTACCCGCTCCAGCTCCTGAGATATGTACAGTTTTAGTTACCAGTTTATATTCTGGATTTTCAAAGATGGCGTCTTCCATTAGGAAGAAGCGCAATGTCTTTAATTGCGGTTCCTATTGGTCCGCAGGACCTGCGGCATTTGGCTGCTCTTTTTGGCTTCCCAAGCTGAAACACTGGCAATTAAACAGTAACTATCTCGCAGTTCCCTTTCTGAGGACTCACCTGTCCGAATTCTGTAAACAAATAAAATCGGGAAAAAACTAAATGAGCAAGTGGGATTGCTGCTTTAAATAGATTTTTCTGGCAAATTTATATATGTTGCCAATGTTTGGATGTTGATAACTGTGACATTTGTGAAAGTCGCAAAAGTTGCCAGTTTCACATCTCTCTGTTCAATAATTGTGGTTACAGACAGATAAAACTTTCATTCTGACTACATATTTATAGCTTAGATTTGTCAGCCCAAGCATTGCAAATAAAATTCCAATTATTAGGCGCCTGCTGGTAAAAAAACAAGTAGTCCACACCTACTTTCGCAAGGTTTATAAAGCTATAAAATAGAAATATGTCCACAAGTTCTAGACGCCCGGTAGAATGAGAGAAGCACGACTATGAGATGCAAAAATTGATATTCCTATAATAAGAAGTATTTCACAAAGCTCCTGCTCAGTGCTCAACTACTTAAATTGCTTTATATCGCTAGTTCCCAATTTATAAGCTGATGCTGGCATGTCAATATAAGTGTTAAAAGACTGATACATTGATGCCACATGTACAAAATACAGTATCTCTCTTTATAGTTTTACTAGATACTGCATCTACACTGGCGACACACTTTATTCGAGCTCGGCTAGTCCCACGAATTCGGGTATACCCGGGTGTATTGAGGTTTGTGACTGTTTTCTGCCCGAGTGCATTGAGGTATTTTCCAGGCAGGGATTGAAGCATTTTATTCCCGCTGGCTGCAATACTGCACAGTATATATATATATATATACTGCATTACAATTCATGAATTTATGCCATCTGGTAGACACGCGAAGCATTGCAGCCTATTAAATCCTAATCATTATCATTTAACAGATCAGCCGCCCGTCAGCCAGGCATGAACCCAGGCTGGGAAGGCAAACGTAACGGGGCTTGTCAGAGGTGAGGAGCGGCGCATTCCAGGTATCTGCCAGGTACATACTGGGTATTTCCTCGGATAAAGTGTGTCGGTGCAGTACACATATTTTAATTTCTCTATTGATTTCCTCTTCCTCTTGTTATGTCCCTGAGTGAACAAAAGAGGGTATTTAGCCATTGTATTTAAGAGCACAGAGTTGAGATCTGTGCTGGCACTATCATGTTAAACAGGCCTGCACAACTCGTAAAGTGCGAAGGGCCGAACTGCACCAAGGAAAAAAAAAACTGGGCCGCACGGGTAAAATCATCATCAACTGCATTAGGCATTAGACAGTGAGGCATTTAAAGTGAGCTTTTTAAGTGATAAATACAGTTAGACTAAAGTTAATATACTCACTTTCTTCATGCAAGACCAATAATCTCAGCTGGTATGACATGGATCTAATTGCATTCTCTTCACAGGTATGTTCCTGATGTGCAAAACCTGTGTAAAAGACAAACTGACTCTGGCCTTGTAGAATTGATATAAGTATGTTCCTGATGTGCAAAACCTGTGTGAAAGACAGACTGACTCTGGCCTTGTAGAATTGATATAAGTATGTTCCTGATGTGCAAAACCTGTGTAAAAGACAGACTGACTCTGGCCTTGTAGAATTGATACAAGTATGTTCCTGATGTGCAAAACCTGTGTAAAAGACAGACTGACTCTGGCCTTGTAGAATTGATATAAGTATGTTCCTGATGTGCAAAACCTGTGTAAAAGACAGACTGACTCTGGCCTTGTAGAATTGATATAAGTATGTTCCTGATGTGCAAAACCTGTGTAAAAGACAGACGTACTCTGGCCTTGTAGAATTGATATAAGTATGTTCCTGATGTGCAAAACCTGTGTAAAAGACAGACGGACTCTGGCCTTGTAGAATTGATATAAGTATGTTCCTGATGTGCAAAACCTGTGTAAAAGACAGACTGACTCTGGCCTTGTAGAATTGAAATAAGTATGTTCCTGATGTGCAAAACCTGTGTAAAAGACAGACTGACTCTGGCCTTATAGAATTGATATAAGTATGTTCCTGATGTGCAAAACCTGTGTAAAAGACAGACTGACTCTGGCCTTGTAGAATTGATATAAGTATGTTCCTGATGTGCAAAACCTGTGTAAAAGACAGACTGACTCTGGCGTTGTAGAATTGATATAAGTATGTTCCTGATGTGCAAAACCTGTGTAAAAGACAGACTGACTCTGGCCTTGTAGAATTGATACAAGTATGTTCCTGATGTGCAAAACCTGTGTAAAAGACAGACTGACTCTGGCCTTGTAGAATTGATATAAGTATGTTCCTGATGTGCAAAACCTGTGTAAAAGACAGACTGACTCTGGCCTTGTAGAATTGATATAAGTATGTTCCTGATGTGCAAAACCTGTGTAAAAGACAGACGGACTCTGGCCTTGTAGAATTGATATAAATATGTTCCTGATGTGCAAAACCTGTGTAAAAGACAGACGGACTCTGGCCTTGTAGAATTGATATAAGTATGTTCCTGATGTGCAAAACCTGTGTAAAAGACAGACTGACTCTGGCCTTGTAGAATTGAAATAAGTATGTTCCTGATGTGCAAAACCTGTGTAAAAGACAGACTGACTCTGGCCTTATAGAATTGATATTAGTATGTTCCTGATGTGCAAAACCTGTGTAAAAGACAGACTGACTCTGGCCTTGTAGAATTGATATAAGTATGTTCCTGATGTGCAAAACCTGTGTAAAAGACAGACTGACTCTGGCGTTGTAGAATTGATATAAGTATGTTCCTTATGTGCAAAACCTGTGTAAAAGACAGACGGACTCTGGCCTTGTTGAATTGATATAAGTATGTTCCTGATGTGCAAAACCTGTGTAAAAGACAGACTGACTCTGGCCTTGTAGAATTGATATAAGTATGTTCCTGATGTGCAAAACCTGTGTAAAAGACAGACTGACTCTGGCCTTGTAGAATTGATATAAGTATGTTCCTGATGTGCAAAACCTGTGTAAAAGACAGACTGACTCTGGCCTTGTAGAATTGATATAAGTATGTTCCTGATGTGCAAAACCTGTGTAAAAGACAGACTGACTCTGGCCTTGTAGAATTGATATAAGTATGTTCCTGATGTGCAAAACCTGTGTAAAAGACAGACTGACTCTGGCCTTGTAGAATTGATATAAGTATGTTCCTGATGTGCAAAACCTGTGTAAAAGACAGACTGACTCTGGCCTTGTAGAATTGATATAAGTATGTTCCTGATGTGCAAAACCTGTGTAAAAGACAGACAGACTCTGGCCTTGTAGAATTGATATAAGTATGTTCCTGATGTGCAAAACCTGTGTAAAAGACAGACTGACTCTGGCGTTGTAGAATTGATATAAGTATGTTCCTGATGTGCAAAACCTGTGTAAAAGACAGACGGACTCTGGCCTTGTAGAATTGATATAATTATGTTCCTGATGTGCAAAACCTGTGTAAAAGACAGACTGACTCTGGCGTTGTAGAATTGATATAAGTATGTTCCTGATTTGCAAAACCTGTGTAAAATACAGACTGACTCTGGCCTTGTAGAATTGATATAAGTATGTTCCTGATGTGCAAAACCTGTGAAAAGACAGACTGACTCTGGCCTTATAGAATTGATATTAGTATGTTCCTGATGTGCAAAACCTGTGTAAAAGACAGACTGACTCTGGCCTTGTAGAATTGATATAAGTATGTTCCTGATGTGCAAAACCTGTGTAAAAGACAGACTGACTCTGGCGTTGTAGAATTGATATAAGTATGTTCCTTATGTGCAAAACCTGTGTAAAAGACAGACGGACTCTGGCCTTGTTGAATTGATATAAGTATGTTCCTGATGTGCAAAACCTGTGTAAAAGACAGACTGACTCTGGCCTTGTAGAATTGATATAAGTATGTTCCTGATGTGCAAAACCTGTGTAAAAGACAGACTGACTCTGGCCTTGTAGAATTGATATAAGTATGTTCCTGATGTGCAAAACCTGTGTAAAAGACAGACTGACTCTGGCCTTGTAGAATTGATATAAGTATGTTCCTGATGTGCAAAACCTGTGTAAAAGACAGACTGACTCTGGCCTTGTAGAATTGATATAAGTATGTTCCTGATGTGCAAAACCTGTGTAAAAGACAGACTGACTCTGGCCTTGTAGAATTGATATAAGTATGTTCCTGATGTGCAAAACCTGTGTAAAAGACAGACTGACTCTGGCCTTGTAGAATTGATATAAGTATGTTCCTGATGTGCAAAACCTGTGTAAAAGACAGACAGACTCTGGCCTTGTAGAATTGATATAAGTATGTTCCTGATGTGCAAAACCTGTGTAAAAGACAGACTGACTCTGGCGTTGTAGAATTGATATAAGTATGTTCCTGATGTGCAAAACCTGTGTAAAAGACAGACGGACTCTGGCCTTGTAGAATTGATATAATTATGTTCCTGATGTGCAAAACCTGTGTAAAAGACAGACTGACTCTGGCGTTGTAGAATTGATATAAGTATGTTCCTGATTTGCAAAACCTGTGTAAAATACAGACTGACTCTGGCCTTGTAGAATTGATATAAGTATGTTCCTGATGTGCAAAACCTGTGAAAAGACAGACTGACTCTGGCCTTGTAGAATTGATATAAGTATGTTCCTGATGTGCAAAACCTGTGAAAAGACAGACGGACTCTGGCCTTGTAGAATTGATATAAGTATGTTCCTGATGTGCAAAACCTGTTTAAAACACAGACTGACTCTGGCCTTGTAGAATTGATATAAGTATGTTCCTGATGTGCAAAACCTGTGTAAAAGACAGACTGACTCTGGCCTTGTAGAATTGATATAAGTATGTTCCTGATGTGCAAAACCTGTGTAAAAGACAGACTGACTCTGGCCTTGTAGAATTGATATAAGTATGTTCCTGATGTGCAAAACCTGTGTAAAAGACAGACGGACTCTGGCCTTGTAGAATTGATATAAGTATGTTCCTGATGTGCAAAACCTGTGTAAAAGACAGACTGACTCTGGCCTTGTAGAATTGATATAAGTATGTTCCTGATGTGCAAAACCTGTGTAAAAGACAGACTGACTCTGGATTTGTAGAATTGATATAAGTATGTTCCTGATGTGCAAAACCTGTGTAAAAGACAGACTGACTCTGGCGTTGTAGAATTGATATAAGTATGTTCCTGATGTGCAAAACCTGTGTAAAAGACAGACGGACTCTGGCCTTGTAGAATTGATATAATTATGTTCCTGATGTGCAAAACCTGTGTAAAAGACAGACTGACTCTGGCCTTGTAGAATTGATATAAGTATGTTCCTGATGTGCAAAACCTGTGTAAAAGACAGACTGACTCTGGCCTTGTAGAATTGATATAAGTATGTTCCTGACGTGCAAAACCTGTGTAAAAGACAGACTGACTCTGGCCTTGTAGAATTGATATAAGTATGTTCCTGATGTGCAAAACCTGTGTAAAAGACAGACGGACTCTGGCCTTGTAGAATTGATATAAGTATGTTCCTGATGTGCAAAACCTGTGTAAAAGACAGACTGACTCTGGCCTTGTAGAATTGAAATAAGTATGTTCCTGATGTGCAGAACCTGTGTAAAAGACAGACTGACTCTGGCCTTGTAGAATTGATATAAGTATGTTCCTGATGTGCAAAATCTGTGTAAAAGACAGACTGACTCTGGCCTTGTAGAATTGATATAAGTATATTCCTGATGTGCAAAACCTGTGTAAAAGACAGACTGACTCTGGCGTTGTAGAATTGATATAAGTATGTTCCTGATGTGCAAAACCTGTGTAAAAGACAGACGGACTCTGGCCTTGTAGAATTGATATAAGTATGTTCCTGATGTGCAAAACCTGTGTAAAAGACAGACTGACTCTGGCCTTGTAGAATTGATATAAGTATGTTCCTGATGTGCAAAACCTGTGTAAAAGACAGACGGACTCTGGCATTGTAGAATTGATATAAATATGTTCCTGATGTGCAAAACCTGTGTAAAAGACAGACGGACTCTGGCCTTGTAGAATTGATATAAGTATGTTCCTGATGTGCAAAACCTGTGTAAAAGACAGACTGACTCTGGCCTTGTAGAATTGAAATAAGTATGTTCCTGATGTGCAAAACCTGTGTAAAAGACAGACTGACTCTGGCCTTATAGAATTGATATAAGTATGTTCCTGATGTGCAAAACCTGTGTAAAAGACAGACTGACTCTGGCCTTGTAGAATTGATATAAGTATGTTCCTGATGTGCAAAACCTGTGTAAAAGACAGACTGACTCTGGCGTTGTAGAATTGATATAAGTATGTTCCTTATGTGCAAAACCTGTGTAAAAGACAGACGGACTCTGGCCTTGTTGAATTGATATAAGTATGTTCCTGATGTGCAAAACCTGTGTAAAAGACAGACTGACTCTGGCCTTGTAG
Source organism: Ascaphus truei (assembly GCF_040206685.1). Taxonomy (NCBI): domain Eukaryota; kingdom Metazoa; phylum Chordata; class Amphibia; order Anura; family Ascaphidae; genus Ascaphus; species Ascaphus truei. Next base: position 160,965,561 of record NC_134485.1, read on the forward strand.
AATTGATATAAGTATGTTCCTGATGTGCAAAACCTGTGTAAAAGACAGACTGACTCTGGCCTTGTAGAATTGATATAAGTATGTTCCTGATGTGCAAAACCTGTGTAAAAGACAGACTGACTCTGGCCTTGTAGAATTGATATAAGTATGTTCCTGATGTGCAAAACCTGTGTAAAAGACAGACTGACTCTGGCCTTGTAGAATTGATATAAGTATGTTCCTGATGTGCAAAACCTGTGTAAAAGACAGACTGACTCTGGCCTTGTAGAATTGATATAAGTATGTTCCTGATGTGCAAAACCTGTGTAAAAGACAGACTGACTCTGGCCTTGTAGAATTGATATAAGTATGTTCCTGATGTGCAAAACCTGTGTAAAAGACAGACGGACTCTGGCCTTGTAGAATTGATATAAGTATGTTCCTGATGTGCAAAACCTGTGTAAAAGACAGACTGACTCTGGCGTTGTAGAATTGATATAAGTATGTTCCTGATGTGCAAAACCTGTGTAAAAGACAGACGGACTCTGGCCTTGTAGAATTGATATAATTATGTTCCTGATGTGCAAAACCTGTGTAAAAGACAGACTGACTCTGGCGTTGTAGAATTGATATAAGTATGTTCCTGATTTGCAAAACCTGTGTAAAATACAGACTGACTCTGGCCTTGTAGAATTGATATAAGTATGTTCCTGATGTGCAAAACCTGTGAAAAGACAGACTGACTCTGGCCTTGTAGAATTGATATAAGTATGTTCCTGATGTGCAAAACCTGTGAAAAGACAGACGGACTCTGGCATTGTAGAATTGATATAAGTATGTTCCTGATGTGCAAAACCTGTTTAAAACACAGACTGACTCTGGCCTTGTAGAATTGATATAAGTATGTTCCTGATGTGCAAAACCTGTGTAAAAGACAGACGGACTCTGGCCTTGTAGAATTGATATAAGTACTGTATGTTCCTGATGTGCAAAACCTGTGTAAAAGACAGACTGACTCTGGCCTTGTAGAATTGATATAAGTATGTTCCTGATGTGCAAAACCTGTGTAAAAGACAGACTGACTCTGGCCTTGTAGAATTGATATAAGTATGTTCCTGATGTGCAAAACCTGTGTAAAAGACAGACTGACTCTGGCCTTGTAGAATTGATATAAGTATGTTCCTGATGTGCAAAACCTGTGTAAAAGACAGACGGACTCTGGCCTTGTAGAATTGATATAAGTATGTTCCTGATGTGCAAAACCTGTGTAAAAGACAGACTGACTCTGGCCTTGTAGAATTGATATAAGTATGTTCCTGATGTGCAAAACCTGTGTAAAAGACAGACTGACTCTGGATTTGTAGAATTGATATAAGTATGTTCCTGATGTGCAAAACCTGTTTAAAGGACAGACGGACTCTGGCCTTGTAGAATTGATATAAGTATGTTCCTGATGTGCAAAACCTGTGTAAAAGACAGACTGACTCTGGCGTTGTAGAATTGATATAAGTATGTTCCTGATGTGCAAAACCTGTGTAAAAGACAGACGGACTCTGGCCTTGTAGAATTGATATAATTATGTTCCTGATGTGCAAAACCTGTGTAAAAGACAGACTGACTCTGGCCTTGTAGAATTGATATAAGTATGTTCCTGATGTGCAAAACCTGTGTAAAAGACAGACTGACTCTGGCCTTGTAGAATTGATATAAGTATGTTCCTGATGTGCAAAACCTGTGTAAAAGACAGACTGACTCTGGCCTTGTAGAATTGATATAAGTATGTTCCTGATGTGCAAAACCTGTGTAAAAGACAGACGGACTCTGGCCTTGTAGAATTGATATAAGTATGTTCCTGATGTGCAAAACCTGTGTAAAAGACAGACTGACTCTGGCCTTGTAGAATTGAAATAAGTATGTTCCTGATGTGCAGAACCTGTGTAAAAGACAGACTGACTCTGGCCTTGTAGAATTGATATAAGTATGTTCCTGATGTGCAAAACCTGTGTAAAAGACAGACGGACTCTGGCCTTGTAGAATTGATATAATTATGTTCCTGATGTGCAAAACCTGTGTAAAAGACAGACTGACTCTGGCCTTGTAGAATTGATATAAGTATGTTCCTGATGTGCAAAACCTGTGTAAAAGACAGACTGACTCTGGCCTTGTAGAATTGATATAAGTATGTTCCTGATGTGCAAAACCTGTGTAAAAGACAGACTGACTCTGGCCTTGTAGAATTGATATAAGTATGTTCCTGATGTGCAAAACCTGTGTAAAAGACAGACGGACTCTGGCCTTGTAGAATTGATATAAGTATGTTCCTGATGTGCAAAACCTGTGTAAAAGACAGACTGACTCTGGCCTTGTAGAATTGAAATAAGTATGTTCCTGATGTGCAGAACCTGTGTAAAAGACAGACTGACTCTGGCCTTGTAGAATTGATATAAGTATGTTCCTGATGTGCAAAATCTGTGTAAAAGACAGACTGACTCTGGCCTTGTAGAATTGATATAAGTATATTCCTGATGTGCAAAACCTGTGTAAAAGACAGACTGACTCTGGCGTTGTAGAATTGATATAAGTATGTTCCTGATGTGCAAAACCTGTGTAAAAGACAGACGGAATCTGGCCTTGTAGAATTGATATAAGTATGTTCCTGATGTGCAAAACCTGTGTAAAAGACAGACTGACTCTGGCCTTGTAGAATTGATATAAGTATGTTCCTGATGTGCAAAACCTGTGTAAAAGACAGACTGACTCTGGCCTTGTAGAATTGATATAAGTATGTTCCTGATGTGCAAAACCTGTGTAAAAGACAGACTGACTCTGGCCTTGTAGAATTGATATAAGTATGTTCCTGATGTGCAAAACCTGTGTAAAAGACAGACGGACTCTGGCCTTGTAGAATTGATATAAGTATGTTCCTGATGTGCAAAACCTGTGTAAAAGACAGACTGACTCTGGCCTTGTAGAATTGATATAAGTATGTTTCTGATGTGCAAAACCTGTGTAAAAGACAGACTGACTCTGGCCTTGTAGAATTGATATAAGTATGTTCCTGATGTGCAAAACCTGTGTAAAACACAGACTGACTCTGGCCTTGTAGAATTGATATAAGTATGTTCCTGATGTGCAAAACCTGTGTAAAAGACAGACGGACTCTGGCCTTGTAGAATTGATATCAGTATGTTCCTGATGTGTAAAACCTGTGTAAAAGACAGACTGACTCTGGCCTTGTAGAATTGATATAAGTATGTTCCTGATGTGCAAAATCTGTGTAAAAGACAGACTGACTCTGGCCTTGTAGAATTGATATAAGTATATTCCTGATGTGCAAAACCTGTGTAAAAGACAGACTGACTCTGGCGTTGTAGAATTGATATAAGTATGTTCCTGATGTGCAAAACCTGTGTAAAAGACAGACGGACTCTGGCCTTGTAGAATTGATATAAGTATGTTCCTGATGTGCAAAACCTGTGTAAAAGACAGACTGACTCTGGCCTTGTAGAATTGATATAAGTATGTTCCTGATGTGCAAAACCTGTGTAAAAGACAGACTGACTCTGGCCTTGTAGAATTGATATAAGTATGTTCCTGATGTGCAAAACCTGTGTAAAAGACAGACTGACTCTGGCGTTGTAGAATTGATATAAGTATGTTCCTGATGTGCAAAACCTGTGTAAAAGACAGACGGACTCTGGCCTTGTAGAATTGATATAAGTATGTTCCTGATGTGCAAAACCTGTGTAAAAGACAGACTGACTCTGGCCTTGTAGAATTGATATAAGTATGTTCCTGATGTGCAAAACCTGTGTAAAAGACAGACTGACTCTGGCCTTGTAGAATTGATATAAGTATGTTCCTGATGTGCAAAACCTGTGTAAAACACAGACTGACTCTGGCCTTGTAGAATTGATATAAGTATGTTCCTGATGTGCAAAACCTGTGTAAAAGACAGACGGACTCTGGCCTTGTAGAATTGATATCAGTATGTTCCTGATGTGCAAAACCTGTGTAAAAGACAGACTGACTCTGGCCTTGTAGAATTGATATAAGTATGTTCCTGATGTGCAAAACCTGTGTAAAAGACAGACTGACTCTGGCCTTGTAGAATTGATATAAGTATGTTCCTGATGTGCAAAACCTGTGTAAAAGACAGACTGACTCTGGCCTTGTAGAATTGATATAAGTATGTTCCTGATGTGCAAAACCTGTGTAAAAGACAGACTGACTCTGGCCTTGTAGAATTGATATAAGTATGTTCCTGATGTGCAAAACCTGTGTAAAAGACAGACTGACTCTGGCCTTGTAGAATTGATATAAGTATGTTCCTGATGTGCAAAACCTGTGTAAAAGACAGACGGACTCTGGCCTTGTAGAATTGATATAAGTATGTTCCTGATGTGCAAAACCTGTGTAAAAGACAGACTGACTCTGGCCTTGTAGAATTGATATAAGTATGTTTCTGATGTGCAAAACCTGTGTAAAAGACAGACTGACTCTGGCCTTGTAGAATTGATATAAGTATGTTCCTGATGTGCAAAACCTGTGTAAAACACAGACTGACTCTGGCCTTGTAGAATTGATATAAGTATGTTCCTGATGTGCAAAACCTGTGTAAAAGACAGACGGACTCTGGCCTTGTAGAATTGATATCAGTATGTTCCTGATGTGTAAAACCTGTGTAAAAGACAGACTGACTCTGGCCTTGTAGAATTGATATAAGTATGTTCCTGATGTGCAAAATCTGTGTAAAAGACAGACTGACTCTGGCCTTGTAGAATTGATATAAGTATATTCCTGATGTGCAAAACCTGTGTAAAAGACAGACTGACTCTGGCGTTGTAGAATTGATATAAGTATGTTCCTGATGTGCAAAACCTGTGTAAAAGACAGACGGACTCTGGCCTTGTAGAATTGATATAAGTATGTTCCTGATGTGCAAAACCTGTGTAAAAGACAGACTGACTCTGGCCTTGTAGAATTGATATAAGTATGTTCCTGATGTGCAAAACCTGTGTAAAAGACAGACTGACTCTGGCCTTGTAGAATTGATATAAGTATGTTCCTGATGTGCAAAACCTGTGTAAAAGACAGACTGACTCTGGCGTTGTAGAATTGATATAAGTATGTTCCTGATGTGCAAAACCTGTGTAAAAGACAGACGGACTCTGGCCTTGTAGAATTGATATAAGTATGTTCCTGATGTGCAAAACCTGTGTAAAAGACAGACTGACTCTGGCCTTGTAGAATTGATATAAGTATGTTCCTGATGTGCAAAACCTGTGTAAAAGACAGACTGACTCTGGCCTTGTAGAATTGATATAAGTATGTTCCTGATGTGCAAAACCTGTGTAAAACACAGACTGACTCTGGCCTTGTAGAATTGATATAAGTATGTTCCTGATGTGCAAAACCTGTGTAAAAGACAGACGGACTCTGGCCTTGTAGAATTGATATCAGTATGTTCCTGATGTGCAAAACCTGTGTAAAAGACAGACTGACTCTGGCCTTGTAGAATTGATATAAGTATGTTCCTGATGTGCAAAACCTGTGTAAAAGACAGACTGACTCTGGCCTTGTAGAATTGATATAAGTATGTTCCTGATGTGCAAAACCTGTGTAAAAGACAGACTGACTCTGGCCTTGTAGAATTGATATAAGTATGTTCCTGATGTGCAAAACCTGTGTAAAAGACAGACTGACTCTGGCCTTGTAGAATTGATATAAGTATGTTCCTGATGTGCAAAACCTGTGTAAAAGACAGACTGACTCTGGCGTTGTAGAATTGATATAAGTATGTTCCATATGTGCAAAACCTGTGTAAAAGACAGACGGACTCTGGCCTTGTAGAATTGATATAAGTATGTTCCTGATGTGCAAAACCTGTGTAAAAGACAAACTGACTCTGGCCTTGTAGAATTGATATAAGTATGTTCCTGATGTGCAAAACCTGTGTAAAAGACAGACTGACTCTGGCCTTGTAGAATTGATATAAGTATGTTCCTGATGTGCAAAACCTGTGTAAAAGACAGACGGACTCTGGCCTTGTAGAATTGATATCAGTATGTTCCTGATGTGCAAAACCTGTGTAAAAGACAGACTGACTCTGGCCTTGTAGAATTGATATAAGTATGTTCCTGATGTGCAAAACCTGTGAAAAGACAGACTGACTCTGGCCTTGTAGAATTGATATAAGTATGTTCCTGATGTGCAAAACCTGTGTAAAAGACAGACTGACTCTGGCCTTGTAGAATTGATATAAGTATGTTCCTGATGTGCAAAACCTGTATAAAAGACAGACTGACTCTGGCCTTGTAGAATTGATATAAGTTAGTATGTTTGAATTTAAAAAGTGTTTTGTTTTTTTTCCTTTTAACTCTGTGATGTTTATTGACCAACTGGAACAAGCTGATTGATTGGGGAGGGGGAGGGTCATGTGACTGCTTTATCTGTATAATACCAACACCTTTCCTGCATCTTTGCAGGAACTGCATTAGGCATTAGACAGTGAGGCATTTGAAGTGAGCTTTTTAAGTGATAAATACAGTTAGACTACAGTTTGACTAGAGGTGACTGGGGACTGAATCTACTGCAAACTCTTTTACTCAAGACAACAAACGGTAAGCTATTCAGATCACACTATGATCCCAAGCTTGCTAACCTGCCTATTTCAACCCCCCACCCCTTTACAACTTATTTACTGCAGTCTCTCCCAAAACTGACTGCACAATACACGGAAACCCTGAACTGACTCTAGCATTGCAATACAGCTAAACATTTGACAAGGAACAGGCACACACCTGCTGTTTAGTCTGCTCACACTCACTCTGCTCACAACAGCTCCTTGCAGCACTGCCTACTTCTGGCATCATGAACCTGCTATGTATTTTAACTTTTTTCTTTCTCCTGGCCTCATGGAGATGTTACTCCCTCTACCCACTACAAACTCCTCCATCCGGGCCCACACCCAACATCACAATACACCCTGGACTACTCAGAAGCCTTGCACTATCTCCTGAATGTTGGTGGAGAACTCTAAAAACCAGCACACCAACCACTGCTCACTCAAATGGCAAACACCACAAATCTACAACTTGCAAACAACGAACCAAGGGCCTCATGCAGTAAGCGTTGATAAGGATTTTTTCGGCATTTTATAGCCAAAATTGGGTTTGAGATTCAGTAAGCGCCGATAAGTGCTTGATTTCGCCAGTTTTCGTAGCCGATTATTTTGTTATGGCCAGTCGGCTGCCGATAAGCCTGTTTTCGCCACTGATCGCCACTTTTTTAATTCGGCTGGATTCAAGTACCAAAATCAGCTTATCGGGGCTGATCGGCACTACGAAATTGAGATGTTATGGCCAATTTCTAAAGTTGGCAGGTTGGAGGGGAGAACGATCGCTAAGGCTGCCGGAACGGCACTTAGAAAAAAAACTCTTCTGTACATCAATGGAAGTCAATGGAGCGGGGACGTATAACAGTATAGTACTGTTTACGTTTCATTGCTCACAATACAAACGTCATTTGCATTACAGTGTGGGGGGCATTACCTGCATTGTGTCACGGCTGACGTGTATTATTTGCATAACATTGTACTTTTACATGTTTTCAGCATTTGCGTGTCACATTACTCATCATGTGATGATGTGTCAAGGGAAAATACTATACTCAACTCTTAAAGGAGAACCTCACATCATATCACACATTTTAATGAATTGAGCGACAATTGTTTACATGATGTCACACATGTCACACATACACCGTATATTCATGTTCCTTACATTACACAATGCTTGTAATGTGTGACGCATCTTTAAACGTTCATGTACATCTTTATTCTCATGTTTACATCTAGGTTTGGTCCTCCCTTTTTTCATGACGTCACTTATTGGACGCGCAATCACATTGCATGTTTACATTATAACCGTTGCATTACAAGCACTTCAACCTAACTTATACACACATGTACAGTAATTCATCATTGTGACACCTTGTAAACTCATTCTATAGCAACTATCCTCCTTACAGAAATGCATGCATATGCACACGACTATTCATTGTTGTCAACATGTGACAATAACATGGCTAATTACACATGTTACACCAAACTTTTCCCACGTCAATCTCAGCCTTTTTGTCTAATTACATGACTGACTGTTGCGTTCAGAAGTGTTACATGCATTGCACATTAAACTATTTATTTTCAAGCAATCTTTGTACAAAGCTTCACGTCACATCATTGGCAAATATCATCATTCCCTGCAGAATACACACAACAAATACTTCTAAGAACAACTGCACACAGCTTGGCAAAGAACTACTTTATTATGTTAATGTAACACCTTGCATTTTACTATGTCACCTGACATCATCACATACCTATTTAAAGGACGCCCATTACCTGCTCATTCACAGCTACTCATTTCAAAATGTTGCGATTGTTTAGGAGACGGAGGAACATTCTTTTCTATGACATGCTTGCTGATCAAGAGAATGATATAGGGCAAGGGAGGGACAGACCGAGGGACAGTGACAGGGACAGGCACGCGGATACGACAGGGAAAGGGAGAGGGACAGGCCGAGGGACAGGTAGAGGGACAGGAGATCAGAGGAGAAGACAGAGGAGACAAGTTGTGCCTCGTCCACGTGTGTACAGGGAGAGAACCCTGTTAGATGGGATGAGTGAGGAGGACATAGTAAGTCGCTATCGTTTGAGTTCAGCAGCAATCTTATCTCTTTATGAGGAGATAAGGGGAGATTTAGATTTTTTCACAGCCAGAGGTCGTGCAGTCCCTGGGCTTGTTAAAATGTTGTGCTCATTACATTATCTTGCTTCCGCGTCATTCCAGACAACTGTGGGCATAGTGGGCGGGGTCTCGCAATCTACATTCTCGCGGGCCTTTACCCAGTTTCTCTATGCACTCAATAGACGCGCTAGGAATTATATTCATTTTCCTACAGAGGCGACAGAGTGGCTGGAAGTCAGGACTGGCTTTTATAATATAGCAGGGATACCATGTGTGCTGGGTGCAATCGTTTGCACACATGTTGCTTTGATTGCACCTAGTCAGAGTGAGCATGTGTACCGCAATCGTAAGCACTACCATTCACTCAATGTACAGGTGGTATGTGATGCCACGATGAGGATAATGCATGTGGTACCCAAATTCCCTGGTTCCAGTCACGATTCCTCTATCCTGAGGAACTCTTCAGTCTTCCATGCGTTCGAAGAGGGACATTTTGAACATGGTTGGCTGCTGGGTGAGTACAGATTTAGATGTTCTAACACAAAACACATTTTTATTTAGGAATGTTGGCATTGTAGAATTTGATCACTAATGTCAGCTTATGTGTGCTCCATTCATTATAGGTGACTCAGGATACGGAATTAGGCCATGGCTCTTGACTCCGGTGCTAAACCCTCACACTGAAGCAGAGGAGAGGTACAATGCAGCCCATATATCTACAAGATCTGTTATAGAGAGGACATTTGGCCTACTCAAGACCAGATTTAGGTGTCTGGACAGAACTGGTGGGGCTCTTCTATACAAGCCTCAAAAAGTGTCTGATATTATCCTTACCTGTTGCATTTTGCACAATGTTGCACTCAGGCACAATGTACAATCAGACCTAGCTGAGCCTTTGGTAGACGAGCATCCCACCCATGTAGCTGCTGAAAATGAACAAACAGCCAGTGGTGGCCAGACACGCCAGAATCTCATCAATTCATTTTTTTCTTGTAAGTAAAAACATATATGTTCCAAGTTCTACTTTTATAGTTAAATTATGTTATCTTAACAATAATGTTTTTTTATATAACCTTCTGTTAGGACACAGATGAATATGGGTTGCACACCTTTCTTTTCTCTGCTGTGTGCACAAAGGGATGTGGCACCGGTATGTTATTGTTGCACAGGTTATATAATCCCTCTTCAATTGTACATTAGTTGTGTGTATGTGAATACAACTGGGGTAACAAAGCACTAATATTTTTGCATTGTGTTGTTCCTTATGCTAACACAATACACAGAGTATGGGCATAGTCATTCATTCTTGCAGTATGCTTGCATACAATGTTATTGGTGCAGTGTAACATGTACATCCATATGATGTGTACACCAGCCTGCTTTACATTTTGAATGTGATTAAATATACATGGTGTTGCACATTTAACACCAAATACACACTTTGCTGTGTTGCTTACGGTACTGAAGATGGCATGTCAATGTTTGCAATTTATATATTGTTCCTTTGCATTATAGGTATATCTCCAGTATGACTGATCATGGTATGTATATTTGCTGACATCTCTCATAAGATGTGCCTACCTCAATGTTCCTATAATTATTTGAAGTAAAAACCCAAAATATTGGTTTAAAGACAAATGTAACATACATGTACTTTCTGTATCATGTATATGCATTTAGCTACTCTTGAGGTTTCATGTGCAATGTATTAGAAAATGATTATTCACATTTCATCACATTTTATGTATGTTTCCTTATAAATTCCATTAATGTAATATAGAGGTGTTTGGAGAAAAGGGGATAACTGTACTTATTTGTTTACTTACGGGAGCTCATTCATCACGGATGAAATTGACTGATCATAACACTCCATGCATGAATGCCTGTAATCACAACAATGCGTACTACATCTTATATTTAGCAATGTAGGTGTTTATTAATGCTAGGAATTAATAGTCAACATTAATTTAAATTTGTGACATGTGTATGTATAAGTCACACGTGTGTGGATGTGTCCTACATGTACTAAGTGTAAAACTGTTAACAGAAACCACAATTTTGTCGCAAATGTTACTGTAATTTTGCATTTCTAATTTCCCACTATGACAATGTTGGTAATATTTTTGGAATGTCAATCACGTCACTTCATCATTATCATGATGATAATTATCAAGTATTCTGACAATTGTAACGTCAATCACGTGCACATTAGCATAGACACACTTTTTAAGACAACTGTTTGTGTCTGTATCAATTTGTGTAGGATCCATGTATAACACCGACAAATGATAACAGCAGCTTTATTATGGTAGCTTATATCATCATATTGACTGTACTATTTATTTTTATAACGTTTAATAAACACAGTAAACTATAGTTAGTTAGGTTAATGAAATATACACAGAAACGTACTTCATTACATGATGTTGATGTAATATTCAGAACATCATGCATTGTAGGGGACCACAACATCTGGGCAATAACATTATTTGCTACAGTCCCAAACCATTTTATCAACATACCCATGTAACAAGAGATTTGTAACAAGAAATGGCTAGTTGGTTGTAAGTGTCCTTTACATTGGGAGAAGGAGTGGCTCAGTGAGTAAAGACACACACTGGCACTGAGAGTTTGAAGCAGGGGAGTTCTGGTTCAAATCCCGGTGTCGGCTCCTTGTGACCTTGGCCAAGTCACTTTATCTCCCTGTGCCTCAGGCGGCAAAAAATAAATTGTACGCTCCACGGGCCAGGGACCTCAGCCTGAAAAATGTGTCTGTAAAGCGCTGCGTACAACTAGCAGCGCTATACATGAACATGCTCATATTATTATTATTATTATTATTATTATTGTTACATAGTTTCGACAGTCATACGTTCCATTACACAATAGAATACACAAATGTGTTAGCAGAGTGGGAATGGTTGTTATATATAAAACACACCATGCCATAAAATGCTAGTAGTAATTAAAGAACACTCAATAAAAATTCATGAGGCACTCTTTTGCAACATCATTATGTTAATTAAGTGCTTATGCAATATAGGCATAAGGGTATCACATTTTTAATTGTTTGTTAATAAGCGCTGCAAGCAATATAAAATTAGTTCCATATGTAGTATAGTAGTCGGTGGCTCCTCCTCACAATCATCTCATATAAAGGTAGACTCTTCTGAAATCATAGTGACAAGCAAATATATCAAAAAGTGGCGCTCCAAAATTATAAACACATATGTGAAAAAATGTGATACTTATACAAACATGAATTAATGCTGCTTAACCCGGTGTGGGGTCATTCTCTCGATCCCGTGGACAGTGAAGAAGTGAAGATCATCAGGAAGCGCAATGTCATGTAAAAAACAGAAGAAAATTCCCTGATGGTGCAGTATTGTGATTTATATGTGATAAATATCAAGGTGCAGTGTGCTGGATACTCACAAGTGTAGAGTGAGCAATGTTCCCATAAAGGTTTCTTTATGTGTGTCAGCCCGTTGGACCGTCAGACAGGTAAGTGGAATGGTAAGTGCTGGAGACCTTAAGTGAATAATAAAACGGACATAGTGCAGACTGTACAAAATATCTTTAAAAGTAAGTATATGTGTAATACACTCACATGGTTTTAAAAGGTAACAAGCGTTTAGATCACACAGGTTGGATCTCAGCAATGAATGAGCTGTTCTCTGTCCCCCCTCTGCCTCGGCAGGCGTGCGTGTCACCGGTGCGTCTCACCCTAACCGGAAACCGGAAGTGACGTCATCTGCTCTGGGGGACGCCGATCCTGTGGGAGTTTTTCTCATCAGCCTCACTCTACGCGTTTCTCCGTATTGCGGTTTCTTCAGGAGTGTATGGCTGACATGCTTTGGGAGGATTTTATACGCTATGCTCAGATCCCATTGGTGGACAATTATGTATGGTGATCCAAATCAGTAATTAGGGCAGGGATTACAAGTGAAAACAGGCAATATTTGTACAACTCATATCAATCATATATGAGTTTAAACAGACATAAAAATTATAAGACTCATATCATACATATAATTTCAAAAGGATTTTAATAAAATAAACTTAAAATTAACGATATACACAAATAGGTTAAAATAGTTAAAATAATTAAAATAGATTAAATTAACCGCTACAACATGATTTAACCCCTAAATAAACTGAGCTAGTCATATGATAACAGGCATGGTGATGTAGTTTATCTAGTGGAGAAAAGACAGGCATGTTAGAATCATTCACAGAAAAGGTTCAACGAGGTTTTTTATTTGCAACTCTGTGGGACCGCCATGGGGGCCAAATTTGCGCCCAGCTATGCTAATCTAATGATGGCCATGTGGGAGGACCAATATATATGGTCTTGGCCTGGGCTGGACGCAAATTTGGTCACATGGCGGAGGTACATAGATGATATTATCTTTGTATGGAAGGGTACTATGAAAGATCTAGATGTGTTCCTCTTATATTTGGATGACAATGAGTACAATCTGAAATTCACATCTATGGTCAGTAGCACCTCTATCAACTTTCTAGACCTTTGCATTTATCTGGAAAATGGCCTCATTAAGACCAAAAACTATTTTAAAGAGGTGGACGCAAATAACTATATTTTACAATCAAGCTGCCACCTCAACAAGTGGATTGGAAATATCCCATATGGGCAGTACCGCAGAATAAAGCGTAATTGCACAGATAACCATGTCTTTGAGGAGCAATCCACAGTTTTAACAAAAAGGTTTAGAGAGAGAAACTACAAGAGGGATGTAATAGATAGAGCATTAGCTAGAACTAAGAGTACCCCAAGAGAATCCATGCTCACACCTGCCCCAAAATTAACTGTAGATATGGACACTATACAAGTGCCTTTTATCACACAATTCAATAAGGATGCCAGTAAGATTAATAGAATCCTGAATAACCACTGGCCGGTACTTAGAAATGACCCAATTTTGGGGGAACATTTGGCGGACAGAGTAAAAATGGTTTATAGGAGAGCACCTAATATTAAAAATGTCCTGTCCCCAAGTGCACTGAGAAATACAATAGCCAAAAAGCACACTTGGCTAGATCCCCCCAAAGGATTTTATGAATGTAAAATGTGCACTGCTTGCCAGCATAGCTCCAAAGAAGTATACAGTTTCAAATCTAATGTAACACAGAAATCTTATAAGATTAAACAGCATTTGAACTGTAGATCCAGTCATGTCATTTACCTTGCGGAATGTGAGTGTGGCTTACAATACATTGGGAAGACCATACGCCCGCTTAGAACGCGTATATTAGAACATCTGGGTAATATAAAACACAAACTCACAACCCACAGTGTTTCGAACCATTTTTTATTGACACATAGCTCCAATCCTGCCAGCTTCTCATTCAAAGCCATAGAGCAAGTTTTGCCCCATTGGAGGGGGGGCAATAGAGACTTAAATTTAATTAAGAGGGAATCATTCTGGATATTCGAGCTAAAAACCATTTCCCCCCAAGGTTTAAATCTTGAGTTCGATATAAAACCTTTTCTGTGAATGATTCTAACATGCCTGTCTTTTCTCCACTAGATAAACTACATCACCATGCCTGTTATCATATGACTAGCTCAGTTTATTTAGGGGTTAAATCATGTTGTAGCGGTTAATTTAATCTATTTTAATTATTTTAACTATTTTAACCTATTTGTGTATATCGTTAATTTTAAGTTTATTTTATTAAAATCCTTTTGGAAGACCCATATATGTATGATATGAGTCTTATAATTTTTATGTCTGTTTAAACTCATATATGATTGATATGAGTTGTACAAATATTGCCTGTTTTCACTTGTAATCCCTGCCCTAATTACTGATTTGGATCACCATACATAATTGTCCACCAATGGGATCTGAGCATAGCGTATAAAATCCTCCCAAAGCATGTCAGCCATACACTCCTGAAGAAACCGCAATACGGAGAAACGCGTAGAGTGAGGCTGATGAGAAAAACTCCCACAGGATCGGCGTCCCCCAGAGCAGATGACGTCACTTCCGGTTTCCGGTTAGGGTGAGACGCACCGGTGACACGCACGCCTGCCGAGGCAGAGGGGGGACAGAGAACAGCTCATTCATTGCTGAGATCCAACCTGTGTGATCTAAACGCTTGTTACCTTTTAAAACCATGTGAGTGTATTACACATATACTTACTTTTAAAGATATTTTGTACAGTCTGCACTATGTCCGTTTTATTATTCACTTAAGGTCTCCAGCACTTACCATTCCACTTACCTGTCTGACGGTCCAACGGGCTGACACACATAAAGAAACCTTTATGGGAACATTGCTCACTCTACACTTGTGAGTATCCAGCACACTGCACCTTGATATTTATCACATATAAATCACAATACTGCACCATCAGGGAATTTTCTTCTGTTTTTTACATGACATTGCGCTTCCTGATGATCTTCACTTCTTCTGAAATCATACATTGATCCGATTGTATCTTCCCCGACATCTCTGAAATACAGCAAACACATGATGGTCAAAGATGGCACCTTACTATATATGTATCCGTGACAACGCGTTACACAGCTCTATATGATTGTGTACATACACACGTCAGTCACTTATATGTTAGAAGTACAAGTGTACATCAGTATGTAATTTTTCTTTAAATTTGTAGCAGGCATAACTATGTATAGGAAGTGAACGTTGCCTGTATACTGACAAATGTGCGCGCACATCTTAGTGTGCGCACGCACTTCACGGTTGGGTCGACTAACTGTTAGCGCATGCGCAAAACAATGCGTACATTGTGCCTTCAATACATGTTGAAAATACCAGTAAACATAAAATCTTTATTTCAAATACAATGAAGACGAAACTACATTCGTTATAAACGAGTACATCTGTATTATTTTTAAACAGACGTGTTTGGACAGAAAGCACGGCCGATAACACAATGCGCAAATGCAATACGTGTGACGTCATGTTAAGCCAGCGTGAAACGCACGCTAACACTCCTCCCACTCAATTAACATTCGGCTAACGCCCAGTGTACGCCCCCAGTGTATGACACACTGCAGTTACCGTAACTATAACAAAACAACACAGCCAATAGGCTTTGAGGCGCGCACGTCGCTTGGGGGCGGGACTTACATCCGTAATCCTTTTTAAGAACGCCTTGGCCCATGACAAGGGTCCCACGTCATACGTGGTGGACCCGGTTTTTTATTTTGTAGATGTTGCATGATAACAAAACAGGTATGTGTTAGAGTTATGATAAAATGTTGCTAATATGTTTAAAGGGATAGGAAAGTACCTATATTTATTCCGTCAGCAATGTGTACTACTCTTTCAGGTTCTACTATATTGTAATAGAAAACAATTTGTTTGCGATCGATACATGTTATGCAGTCTGCAATGTTACGCTGTATCCACGCATTGAAAGTGAAAATGGTGGTTACAAAAAAATAAAAAAAATAAACGCAGAGTCAACGCATAACGATTGTTATATTTACCATTCATCTAGAATTAACTCTTCGTCTGCCTGCAACTGGTCGCTCCAGAAAAGCAAGGCATTTGCATCCACGCTTGACCCAAATGCTGAATCCAGTATGACACACATCTCCTCCATGAAGCGCTCATAGGAATCGCCACTGCTTTCTTCAAACAATTGGTCCGGAGGTAGGTTCATTTCTTCGGGTACCCATTTCAATGCATTTTCAGCTGAAAGGCTTGGTACATAATCATAGTAGTTATGTTCTTGTACAATGTGGGTTTCAGGAATGGAGGGTGCAGATATTGCAGCAGGTATCGATTCACATGGAACAGTAGTAGCGGATCCATTGCTATTGGCATTAGGAATAAATATGCCATTAAGCACAATATGTGTGCCCTCTTTCACGGTGAAATGTTTATCCTTGGCAATCTTCCAGAAACCATACCTGTCTTCTAGCTTATCCTGCACACGTTCAAAACACTCATTAGTTGATAAAGTGAATCTTACTGAGGATTTAAAATTGCGAGCATGCCCAGGTTCTTGGTAATAAGGATACTTGGCTCTAATCAAATCATAGATTTGACCGGTGTTCGCTTTGTGTCCTGATGTCGACAAAATAGCTTCTGCTATCATGAATTTATACCCTCTGTGCGGATTCATATTCTTTAACAATTCATCAGCCATTGCAGATTAACACAAAAGATGTCTGCAGCTCTCTGTTCTTTGCTCATAAGAATGAAACTAGTCAATGCCTAACAATTTGCTGTGTTTCCTTTTCAAGGTCATAAAAAGTATCAACTTTTACTCCTTTTTTTGATCCACCAATTGGATGTGTTGAATTAATTGGTTTAACGTTTGTGGTTTGTGATAGCCGTTTGTCTGACAAACATGTATCATTTTTTATCTCGTTTCTCACAACATTGGTAGACTTTTAATTAAGTCACATTGTGCTTTCATAAAAAATAACATAGAGCACTGTCTGGAAAAAGTGCTTACACAGCCATATAATGAAATACACACACACACTTGCTAAAGTAAATGTTTTTTTTCCTCATACATTTCTGTGTGTATTTGAAAGTCTGGTTAACTCCCTGTCTGCATCATTTTAACTAAGTGTCTATATGTATATATATATCTCTCTCTCATAAATATATATATATATATATAACAATATGTCTGTAAAACCAAACTTTAAATGTGTGTGTGTGTATATTACAACTTTTAAGGGCGTATATGTAAAGAGGGATTTTTATATTGCTGTGATTTATTTAAAGGTTAACATAATAGAGGCTTACACTTGTATGGCCTATTGCGTTGACCTGTATGGTAAATGTGATTTACCATCAAAAAATGTTTTATTTTTATTTAGAAGGGCTTTAGTGTTAAAACCAATAATATATATATATATATATATATATATATATATATATATATATATATATATATATATATATATAATACAGGAGTACACACAACATATTGATGCCAGTAAGTATCCCTTGTATGAAACCTATTTAAATGGTGATAAACATGAGTGAATTAAGTAATAAACATTTGTTTTAGGCCAATACTGTTAT
The DNA here is from genome assembly GCF_040206685.1 of Ascaphus truei. Classification (NCBI taxonomy): domain Eukaryota; kingdom Metazoa; phylum Chordata; class Amphibia; order Anura; family Ascaphidae; genus Ascaphus; species Ascaphus truei. Next base: position 160,983,335 of record NC_134485.1, read on the forward strand.
AGGCTCACAGGTAGTATAGTTCACAAACATTAGGCCTGTATTATTAAAATACTGTGTTTTCACAAGTAAGCATGAAGTGTATGTTTTTTGTAAATACATCTATACCAGTTTAGATAGTACTATATATACATACACACACACACACACACACACACACACACACACACACACACACACACACACACACACACACACACACACACACACACACACACACACACACACACACACACACACACACACACACACACACACACACAGTGTGTGTCTGTGTGTGTGTGTGTGTGTGTGTGTGTGTGTGTGTGTGTGTGTGCATATATCCATACATACTACATATATATTAGTATAAATTCAGAGATGTTCTTGAAACAAGAACACATAAATGATTAAAGGACAACATTACAATGGCCAGCAAAGGTAAGTAATATTTAACACAAAATCCTGCTGTACACGTACAAGAAAGATGTTTGCAGTTAAATAGGTGTTTTTTTAATTGCATGTGAATAATATGCACATGCAATGATTACATCAAGTAACACACCCAAATGCAATGTTTTGCTGCAAAGTCAATGGCAGCTTCTCTAAACTTAGCAACTGGCTCCTGGTGGACCATTACTGAATACACGATTCATACATCAATATTAATAACACTATTCATTAATTAGGACTGTTAACATTTCCAAAACTTCACGTGTACAAGAACATACTTGAAAGTTTGGAAAAACACAGTCTTCAGCATACATACAATATTAATTAGATAATCTGAAGTCAACAAAACAAGGCCAAAGACATATTTAGTGAATTATAACATTTATTTTTTTTGTTCCTTTTGAGAGCGAGTAACAGGCCTGCTTGTTGTCTCTTGTATTTTCCTTTTTCGTTTTGCAACAACTTTAGCCACAACAGAGCCACTTTGAGTGGCCTCTGGCACTTCACGGGCAGGGCTTGTGGCCAGTGACTCACCTACAGGGCTTTTGGGCAGTGACTCACCTGCAGGGCTTTTGGGCAGTGACTCACCTACAGGGTTTTTGGGCAGTGACTCACCTACAGGGCTTTTGGGCAGTGACTGTTCACCTACAGGGCTTGTGGGCAGTGACTGTTCACCTACAGGGCTTTTGGCCAGTGACTCACCGACAGGGCTTGTGCCCACTGACACATGTGAGCAAGTTGGTAGACACTGCACAAGTGATGGTTGGTCTGTTTCATGTGTGTATTTTTTTGTTTGTGTCCAAAAACTGGTCAGAAGTAACTGCTTGTGCTGTTTTGTTTTTGTCGCCTCCTTTGTAGGTGTCAGCTCCTGATTTTGTACAGATGGCAGCGGTAGGATGTCGTCAGGAACCTGCACAGCAATGTCTGCTACTTGACCGGTAACATTCGGACCTGGGGAATGAAGCTCAGATGCATGTGGTGAAAAATTACCAGCATGTAAAGATCCTGCCTGTGAGGTGTTGAAGTTGAAATGTGGTACAGTAGTCATTCTCAAGTAATTTGCTTGGGTTTGCTGAACAACTAATGCTTCGAATGAGGTGTTGATTTTTTGCAACTGTTTAGGCACTTCAATGAAGACTCTGTGGAGATGTGCCAATTGTGATATCGTTTCTTCCTGCAGTGCAATCATCCTTTCCAGCACTGTCATCAGATCAGAATGGCGACGATTTTCTGCTTCCACAATTTTTCCCTCAGAAGCTACAATTGCATCGTATGTGGTAGTTGATGGACGATTTGGCGGTAAAACAGTTTCAATTGGAACCTCTTCATGGTCACTTGCTTGTATTTGTGTGTCTATGGCGGTGGCATCATCATCATCATCTTCATCATCATGTTCTACAAATAAATGTACACATTATTAAATGGCATGTTAATCTCTGCTGTGTTACTATGTAATTATACTGTGTCATAAGTAACAACTAACATGTTTCCATACGTTTTATAACCTCACATTAAAAACTACCTTGACTTACGAATAATGTTTGGACTCAGTATGAAATATGAATGAATGAAAACTTGCTGTAAACTCACAACTCCTACATGATAGTTAACATCACTAACACAATACATGTTGCCTTACACTTCATTTTCACTGACACTAAGTAATCCTATTTAAAGAACATGTGCAAAACAAATAATGAACATGACAACATAACATATAGAAGTGCACATATTATATGGCCACCAACTCATACACTCACCTTCTAGGTGTGTTGAGCTGCATGACCCAGGTGAAGACACTTGTTCCGTCTCAGGTGACACATGTCCTCCAGGGGCAACTATATATAACAATAACATAAGTTTTACATTTACATGTGTAAATATTGAACAAACAGTTATTGTATGTTCTGTATTTATGAGTACCTAACAGCATCAGTTCCTTAACCGAAAATGTATGTCTGAAAGTGAACATAAATAGTTGTAATAACAATGTACATGCCTGTGTACTTAGAACTTTTGAGTTCCCTAACATACAACATACTATGTTTCTGCAGTAATGCGTGAGGATAAATAGATTAAAATTGTACATAAAAATCATATGTTGTGTAGTGATATCAGTATCATAATGTACATAACTATCATGAGATGAACATTCACAATGGTTATCATGAAGGTGGTCATATTGCAAAAAGTTTTGTTTTTGGTACAGGATATGTGTGGTACATTAATAGAAGATGTGGCACACCTGAATGTGGCTGTCACTCAACAAGACAAGACATGCAGTGTGTGATAATGTGTCGTTGATAGTAGTTCAACTATAGATATGAGTGAACTAATGTGTGACGTACGGTTTGATAACTAATGACTTGTTGGGGCATTTAGTAGCTAGAGTTACGCTTTCAAATGAGTGTGATTAACTTCAGTTGTGCTAGTCAGGTTGTAAGAACGGTATTCCCTTCCCATAAAAAGCCTAATCAGCCAGACCTTTCAATTACTTCAAACAGGTGAAAATGGTGTGAACTAAGTTGACCCTAAGATGAGCCTGTAATTTGTGTTTGTGCTGAACCCCACCCCCTCTGTTGACGTGTATGCTGTGATGAGATATTCATTGCAGCTGCTTTAACACAATGTTAGAGGAGCTAAATAGTCGTCTGCAGTGTTTAAGTTATGAACACAATGACATAACATATGCTACGTGTGCCTCATTATGCTGTCTGTATATGACATAAAGCAAAAATGGACCTTTTCATAAACAACTATAGATGTGTTAGTGCAAGTGATGTTTGTAGGCCGTTGCATGCAATATATTTGATGCATGCTTCAAATAGGCAGTAATGTCGTGTTTGTAGGAGTAAAATAAATAAAATACACAATAATATTATACATATTTATGTTCTGTACCTGTAGCTAGTAATAATTTCTCATTAGCATGTGTTACACATGTGTACTACCCTGTTGTTCCCCATCTTCGCCCACCATCAATTGCTTCCACTGCAGCAATGCATTTTGGGAATTCACATGTAAATTACCACGCAATGGCACGTGCTATATTAGTTACTGCTTTTAGTAGGACTACAACATATATGTCTATTTTGAGATATATATATATATATACAGAATCAGACATATACATATATAGATGCAGGTATGCTTATATTGTGAATACAGTATAAAAAGCAGCGGAAATATGCAAAATAACTGTAAGCAACGACACGCCTAGTACAGTAATATTTCTCACCTGGTGGAAATTGTGAGGGATAAATTCCAATATCACGGTCACCAGCCAAGCCCTCGACGACGACGGGAAGTAATTTTGCCCGAAGCAGCTCCTCCAATGGAGTTAATATCAGACGTTGTGGTGTCGGCCCACCTCCAGTGCCAGTAGCATGCACGCGTTGGTCTTGTATTTTCTGTTTTAATTTTGACCGAATATCGTCAAATCTCTTGCGACAATTATCCTTGACCCTGACACTATTCCCACACGCATTGACACCAATGACTATTGTGTCCCACATTTCTTTTCTGCTTGATGAACTTGTCCGCCCTTGAAAAACATAGAAAATATATGAGGTTAATTAATAATAATACAAGCACCAGTTTCCTACACTGCTAGCTGTTCCAAGAGAAAGCAAACATGCTGTTTTAGGTGTCATATGTGAAGCACATGAGCATTCACTACTAAACCTATACATGTAAGCAAGGTTGCATTAATATTGTATGCAGTTATCGCAAATTGTACGCCTGAGTTTTGTTGTCCTTGTAACGCATGATAAAAAGCTGTGTTTCCACACTAATTAACATAGAAAGATATTCTGTACCCATATCTGCATATGAACAAAACTCTGATGACCTAGGATCACATGTATTTGAAGAATAAATGGAAAGGTACACTTACCTACTAAATGTCCATAGATACTGTCATAGTGCTCCAGAATCCCAATGACAAGAGCTCTATTTTCCTGGTCATTGAAGCGAGGATTACGTGGCTTCTCCACACGTTTCTTCCGAGCAGGTTTAGGCTCAGAGCTTGGCTGGTGCTGACTGGACTCTCCTTCTTCCAATGGAAGAGACTCCAAAAGCTGGCCACCAGCAAGCACGCCACCACCAGACACCCCATCAGCAACTGCGCCACCAGCAGCACTCCCAGCACCAGCACTCCCACTCCCAGCAACAGCACTCGCACTCCTAGCACCAGCACTCCCACTCCCAGCAACAGCACTCGCACTCCTAGCACCAGCACTCCCACTCCCAGCAACAGCACTCCCACTCCCAGCAACAGCACTCACACTCCCAGCAACACCACTCACACTCCCAGCAACACCACTCGCAGCAACAGCACTCCCACTCCCAGCAACAGCACTCGCACTCCTAGCAACATCACTCCCCTGAACAGTACGTTCACTCCGACGCGTACTCGCACGAGTAGCACTCCCACTCCCACCAGCATCACTCTTCCCACGCTTTGCGGGCATACTTACAGCACTCACAAAAAACAGACAACAAATGTACAGCCAATCACACGAAACACTTCCACATATAAAACAAGACAAAGATGTAAACAAAACAACAAAGGACAAAGCTCTCCCAATACACAACAAGTCTCTCAGTCAATATGCAAATCTTAAATCACCCAGCTCTGTGCGTCTCTCTCTCTCTCACTCCCAACAACACAGAGAATGATTAACAGTACACGTTGCCTTTAAATATGGCGCGCTATCCAATACATGCTTGGTTCGCCTGATTCAGCAAGATTTGTGATTGGGCAACCTAACAGCACCCCGCCACGCACGCCGATACACCTGTGTGTGATCGGCAAATCATCGTGAGAGTGGGCGGATATGTTTTCGTCTTGATTTTGAATGTATTCGGCACTTACTGCATACGGAGAGGAAAAATCGCCAATAACATGACTAATCGGTAAGCTTGCCGTTTTCACATAATCGTCGCTTACGGCATGAGGCCCCAAATTTCTACTCTACTATACTATTACTCTCTTTAGCAGGTGATATTGAACCTAACCCAGGTCCTCCCATTTCAGCTCTGTCCCATGCCCCTGAGAATTCCACCTTTAAATTCCAAAAAGGACTATCTGTCGCCCATATACTGTAAACATCCGGAGCCTGCTGCCCAAACTGGACGAACTAAGGGCATGGTGCCTAATGCATAAACCCAAAGCCATCGTTCTTACAGAAACATGGCTATCCCCTAAAACCCCTGATGCAAATATTGCCATTCAGGGATACTCCATTTTTAGGAGAGATAGATCAAAGAGAGGAGGAGGGGTGTTATTTTATATTGCAGACACATTAAAATTTACACTGTTAAATTGCCCACCAAGCCCACCCTCTTTTGAAATTCTAGTTGGCAAAATCTGCCTCCCCTTTTCTAAGCCCATCTTCATCTTGCTTGCTGGCATCTACCGCCCCCCTAAAGCCCCTCTGCAATCCTTGACTGATATCACCCAATTTCTTGGCTCCATTTCCTCTCTGAATGAGAAGAGTGAGCTGCTAGTTCTTGGGGATTTCAACTTCAATTGGCTTGACCCTAAAAACCACAAAATCCAGATACAACTCAAGTCACTTAACCTATCGCAACTCATTTCCCAACCCACACGGATAAACCTGAAATCGCATAACCATTCCTTGCTAGACTGGATTCTCTCCTCAAACCCCAGCAGAATCCAATCATCTGGCATCCTTCCTGATATTTTCAGTGACCATGCAATAGTGTACTGTGTAAAGAAAATTAAACCGCCCCATTCAAGCCCTAAAGTTCTCCTCACTAGAACATTTAAAAACTGTAACCCACAACAGTTTCTGGATGACCTTACCAACTGCCCATGGCACAGAATCGATTTAATTCCCGACCCTGATTCTGCGCTCGACTATTTCCAATCCGAGTTCTTAAAACTCTGCGATACCCATGCTCCACTACGCAAAATAAGGGTACGGGGGGCCCACCTTCCATGGGTTACACCTGACCTTATAGCACTCTACCAGTTCAGGGATGCCTTGTGGAAAAGCTACAAAGTAACTGGCACTACCAAGGATCTCAATCACTACAGATGCATGTGGAACATGTGCACAAGGCAAACAAGGCATGCAAAAGCACAATAAAAACAACAGAATAGGTAGCGCTAACCAAAAAGCAATGATATTCACACTTGTGTCAAAACCCCATGTGTTAACAATAGATTACACATAGGGGGCTGCCTGGTGATACAAAAAACTGACCCCCTGGTCAGAACAATAGCATGGAAGGAAATATGTATCTGTAGGCGCATGAGATAAATAAATGTAAAGGATATATAAAAAACCGAGCCTGTTGATGGGTCTGGCGTAGTTCCTCAAGGTGTGCTTAAAGAGAAGAAAGCACAGCACATAGCATAATACTGTATATATAAAGGACGTACTACATATAACACAACATATATCAGCTGAGAAACAGATAGGTGAATTTTACCAATAAAAACATTTAATAACAATTCATAACGATCATAGACATAAAAAACATATGGACAGAAAAATAAAATAGATTAAAGCACTCCGTAGCACCGATAATGTCAGATGTAATGCCTACTTACCAGATAGTAAAAGTAAGCAGGCAGTGGATATATTAGAGAGTATCCCCTCTCGATGCTGTAGGCTGCTTCCTGCTCCCGGGCGTCTCCGGTGGTGTGTGTACGTCAGCCTGCGTGCAGGACCTCACACGATGCACTGGAAGGGACGTGCAGCTATTCCGGAACAGCAGAATTGGATTCACCTCTCCTTCACAAGCAGCAAACCAGCTGGATAGCAGCAAATGCAGATTCGTCTGTATTGTAATGAGAATCGCCAAATACAAGGTGCTAAGGTGCTCAAACCGCCACCCTACGCGTTTCGAAAGTCAACCGCTTTCTTCCTCAGGGGTATATGATAATAAAAGTCCAACAAAGTCTCTTAAATAGAGTGTCCGTAATTAATTGAATAATTTTCACCTGCAGATCTGTGCACATGCGCAGTAGAACAAATGAGGTAGTTCATGGGCACTGTGGTATAATCAAGCACATGCGCAGTGAAATAGTACATATTGATGTTAAATAGTGCCACTGCGGTCTGAATACTCAGCTGATATAGACAAAAACATACAAATAACAATAGCATGACTAACTAATACTAAAGTACAAGCTTTATTAATGAAATAGTGGTTAATATAATACATGTGTATAATCTAGTTAATAAGAATTTAAATGTAATAACTATCCTACAAAAATTTGAACCAAACAAATAACTTGTCATTTATAACTCAATTTAACCAAATGGCCCCCAATATCCGTAAAATCTTCAAAAAATATTGGCCTATACTAAAAAGAGATAAAGAACTGGAAGGCATTTTACCAGAGCGTCCACATATTATATTCACTAAAGCTCCCAATATAGGCCAGAGACTGGCACCCAGCTGTCCTTCGCTGCAACCTATCCATCGTAGGGTGGCACTCTGTGGAGGATACTTCATTTGCAATAGATGCACTGCATGTAAATATAGTAGTAAAAAAATCCGAATTTAAATCTAATATTACTCAAAAAAACTATAAAATCAAACAACACATCACATGTAATAGTTCTTTTGTTATTTATTTGCTAGAATGTCCATGTGGTCTGCAGTATGTGGGTATGACCACCAGAGCTATCAAAAGACGTTTATACGAACACGTATATAATATTAAAACTGGTTTAGTTACACACAGCGTATCATATCATTTTCTTCAAGTGCACAATCAGGATCCTAAAGGTCTTAAATGTACAGCAATAGAAAGCATCACTCCACATTGGAGAGGAGGAAACAATGCAAGCCTGTTGGGGAGGAGGGAATCCTTTTGGATTTATGAGTTACGTACCCTATCCCCAATGGGCTTGAATGTGGACTTCGATCTCAGGGCTTTTCTGGTTGGCTAAATTTGTACGAGGTAGGTCCATTTCATTAGTATGGTGTCATCATCTGCAATTTATTCATTTAATGTCCAATAAATTTGGTCTGTGATATTGCACAACACATCAATTGTGGTGCAGGCATGATTCTCTTTCATATATGATATATTTATATATAAATTTTGTAATTGTTATTTTATATTTCATTGCATTTTAGCACTATTATATTTCACTTATATACACTTTTTTAATTTCGTTCACTCATTAGTTTATATATACTTTATCAATTTTGGATAGAGTAATTTAATTCATACATAGTTATCGTTGTCACTTATTGTAGAATTTTGTATGATTAATTTTTGAATTATTCCATGTAACACATATAGGATAGTTATTACATTAAATTCTTATTAGCTAGATTATACACATGTATTATATTAACCACTATTTCATTAATAAAGCTTGTAGTTTAGTATTAGTTAGTCATGTTATTGTTATTTGTATGTTTTTGTCTATATCAGCTGAGTATTCAGACCGCAGTGGCACTATTTAACATCAATATGTACTATTTCACTGCGCATGTGCTTGATTATACCACAGTGCCCATGAACTACCTCATTTGTTCTACTGCGCATGTGCACAGATCTGCAGGTGAAAATAATTCAATTAATTACGGACACACTATTTAAGAGACTTTGTTGGACTTTTATTATCATATACCCCTGAGGAAGAAAGCGGTTGACTTTCGAAACGCGTAGGGTGGCGGTTTGAGCACCTTAGCACCTTGTATTTGGCGATTCTCATTACAATACAGACGAATCTGCGTTTGCTGCTATCGAGCTAGTTTGCTGCTTGTGAAGGAGAGGTGAATCCACTTCTGCTGTTCCGGAATAGCTGCACGTCCCTTCCGGTGCATCGTGTGAGGTCCTGCACGCAGGCTGACGTACACACACCACCGGAGATGCCCGGGAGCAGGAAGCAGCCTACAGCATCGAGAGGGGATACTCTCTAATATATCCACTGCCTGCTTACTTTTACATCTGGTAAGTAGGCATTACATCTGACATTATCGGTGCTACGGAGTGCTTTAATCTATTTTATTTTTCTGTCCATATGTTTTTTAAGTCTATGATCGTTATGAATTGTTATTAAATGTTTTTATTGGTAAAATTCACCTATCTGTTTCTCAGCTGATATATGTTGTGTTATATGTAGTACGTCCTTTATATATACAGTATTATGCTATGTGCTGTGCTTTCTTCTCTTTAAGCACACCTTGAGGAACTACCCCAGACCCATCAACAGGCTTGGTTTTTTATATATCCTTTAAATTTATTTATCTCAGGCGCCTACAGATACATATTTCCTTCCATGCAAAAGCACAATATTACTCTGACAATCTCCACCAGAATACATCAAACCCAGCTAACTTCTGGAAGGTTATCAACCATATATTCCAGCCTCCTAACCATCAACAACCAAGTAATATCACTAAGGGGGATATTACTCTGACAAACCCCACTGACATCGCAAATGCATTCAATGATTACTTTGTGGGGTGTGCCACTAACATTAGCGAAACGCAGCACAAACCCCAAACATGAATCTCATCCTGGGAGTATCCCTACAGTCCCACCCCCTCCCAACACTGCCCACAATTTTCAATTTGGCCCAGTATCTGAAGAGGAGATTACACAAGCGCTCCTCAATCTAAAACTAAGCAGCCAATGTGGACCCGACTTACTACAATCTAGGTTCCTACGACTTGGTGCCCCAGCCATTGCCAAACCAATTGCGTCCATAGTCAACTCTATCCTGTCTGCAGGCCATATCCCTAAGACCTGGAAAACTGCCAGAGTTGTCCCAATCTTCATAAGTGGGGAGCAAAACACTGTCTCAAACTACAGGCCAATCTCACTTCTCCCAATTCTATCCAAAGTCATGGAAAAATGTGTCCACTCCCAATTAAGTGATTTCTACACCAAGACAAATTTCCCTAGCCAATTCCAATATGGATTTCGCCCCAAACACTCCACCGTAACTACCCTGCTAAAAGTTTGCAATGAAATCCAGTGTGGAATGGAACGGGGACAACTCACTGGTGCAGTATTCCTAGATTTTGCAAAGGCTTTTGACACAGTCGATCATGCTATCCTGCTTAACAAACTCCAGAGCTCAGAAAAGGGAAACATGCTTTAAACTGGTTTCAGTCCTACCTATCAGGAAGATCCCAACATGTGTCCATTTCAGGCTCTAACTCCAACCCCCTGGATATCACCTGTGGTGTCCGCAAGGCTCTGTTCTGGGGCCCCTACTCTTCTCGGTGTTCATTAATGATCTTCCCACAGCTTGTAAGGAAGCCTCAATACACATGTATGCAGATGACACAATCCTGTATGCACACAGTCATAGCCTTCAACACATATTTCAGTCTGACTTTTTGAGACTCGAAAACTGGATTTCCCAAAACAAACTGTTTTTAAACACTGACAAGACTGTAACAATGGTATTTGGGACCAAGACTAAATTTGTAAAGCTTCCAGTGACTGAGCTCCTGATTCGAACCAACGCTAACACCACCCTAACACCTGTCACTAGTTTTAAATAAACTTAAAGTGATTTGTTACCGGCGCTAACCACACCCAATCTGTGATTAAATAGTGCACAAAAATAAAATAAAATTCAAAATAATTGTGTCAAGGTGATCACTGATCAAATTCTCAACCTTCCAGGAATATGTACAGATTCCTTTCAATAGTAGCTTGTCAGGGATGGGAAGGGAGCGAAGATAGCAGGGATACACCATGAAAAATAAAAAATGAAAGCATACAATAGTGCAATAAGTTTTTTTCAATCTGGATAAAGCATATATGTCTTGGCCCTGTAGCAATGCCTACTTACAGCAGGTCAATTAGTAAACCGCATTGATCTACACAATAGGTAGAAAGGTGTCAGGATCTTCAGGAAAAACAGCCTTGGTTTACAGCATATGATGTCAGCACCTCAGCTCAGACGTCAGGAGATGTGAGAGAATCAAAGGCATGCAAAAGAAAGGTAGACCATAGTGTCGATCGTGCATAAAATTTATGAATAAAACAACAACAAAACTTAGGAATCGAACTCACAATGTGTACATATTCAAAGTTCACATAGGATTTTACTTGAGGCAGATGGAGTGCCGGCTCAGTGTGGAACAGCTCACCGGGGATCTTCTCCTTAACTCCCAGCAGACCGGGTGGGAGATGGCATCTGACGTCACATCCGCTGTATGAGTTACGGCGTCCGGTCTTAGAGGGGAGCGGTGGGGGAACTCGGCAACTCTGGAGCCTTCAGTGAAAAGAGCAGCTGCAGCAATGAACGTGGCTCTACGCGTTTCTTTGTGCTAGACAACTTCCTCAGGAGCAATGAATAGTTCTCTAATGAGTTGTGGATTTATATATACTGAACAATTAAACAATTAAACAATTAAGCAATTTAATATGACAATTTAATAATTACTGAATGAATTTAAAAGACACACTGGTTCTCCAATAAAATCGGTACATAACTCAGTGTTCAAAACGGCGCAATGGTAAAACAATTAAGCATGTGAAACAAAATCTAAGTGAATCAAAATAGGGATCTAATCATGACAATAAACTAATTATTTATGGGGAGCCATAGCGGATTGGGTCTTGTGTACTCAAAAAGCAATGAGGGAGAGAGAGGGGAGAAGAGTTAAAAATGAATTAGTAACATGTAAATATTAATTAAAATGTACACTTTTTTACATCAAGAATATTAAAAAATTAAAAAATTAAATAAAATAATAATACATATAAAAAACTTTTATTCAGTTAATAAGTGACCCAATGCTTATTAGTTAAAAATAGAAAAAAACACTTGACATGTAACAGAAGAACTGGTGTCAGTGGGAGAGGTCGCAGCAACAGAGTAAAAGATCAGAGCAAACAGTGCATTAGATGAGAAATGGAATAATTTCAAAGTCTGCATTAAGCCCATTGGGCATTAAAGTTTTTAATTTATGTATCCAATACATCTCACGTTTGCTCAGATCTATATCTCTGCTGCGACCCCTCCAATGTTTTTGCACATGTTCGATGGCAGTGAATTTTAGACCTTTAATATTTGAATTGTGGTACTTAGCAAAATGTTTAGACACACTATGTGTTAGTATGCCTCTCCTAATGTTGCTAAGGTGTTCTACAATACGTGTTCTGATGGCTCTTTTAGTTTTTCCCACGTATTGTAGTCCACAGGGGCATTCTAATAAGTATATGACATAGTCACTGTAGCAATTCATATATTGCTTTATTTTAAAGTTTTCTTTATTTACATTACACATAAAGTTATTTTTGTCTGTTTGTTTGTGTTCAAATGCCTTGCACGTTGTACAACCAAAGAAACCCTCCAACTTTTGGAGCCACCCTTTGTTTTTTGTTTCTATCTTTTTTAAGGCACTTGGAGCAACGATACTTTTTAGGTTTTGTGCTTTTTTGAAAATTATTTTTGGGTTCTCTGGAAGTGTACTGTTTAAAATTGGGTCACTCTTTAAAACATGCCAATGTTTTCGAATAATTTTACTAATATTATTGGCGTCTTTATTATATGTCGTCAGAAAGGCTGTGTCAAATGCATTATTTTTTACTAATGGAGTTATTTCTTTTCTAGGTTCTAACAAATCTTTTCTATTCAGATTTTTCGCTTTATTAAATGCAGTGTCTAGAATTTCTTTCCTATAATTTTTTTGTGTAAAGCGTGACTCCAAAGTTTTGCACTGTTCTTCAAATACAGTTTCTTCCGTGCAATTCCTATGCATTCTTCTAAATTGGCTATAAGGGACATTGTCCATCCACTGATGATGATGACAACTCGAACGTAAGATATAGTTATTACTGTCTACATTTTTAAAATATGATTTGGTTTTGAGAAGACCCTCTTCAATATATATCACCAGATCCAAGTAGTTAATCGAAAACTTACTTGAATTCGAGGTGAATTGTAAATTCATCGTATTGTTCAATATTCAATGGTATTTGGGACCAAGACTAAATTTGTAAAGCTTCCAGTGACTGAGCTCCTGATTCGAACCAACGCTAACACCACCCTAACACCTGTCACTAGTTTTAAATACCTGGGCTTATGGTTTGACTCCCACTTAACATTCGGGATGCACATTGATACCCTGACAACCAAGACCTATGCCAAACTAGGGGTACTTTACAGGAACAAATCCTCCCTAAGTCACCTGGTCAGAAAGCGTATCGCACAGCAGATGCTAATGCCAATTATTGACTATGGAGACATAGGGCCTCATGCATTAATCGTTGTTATGGCTTTTTTCGCCATTTTCCCGCCAAAATTGGGTTTGAGATTCAGTAAGCGCCGATAATTGCTTGATTTCGCCAGTTTTCGTATCCGATAATTTTGTTATGGCCAGTCGCCTGCCTATAAGCCGGTTTTCGGCACTTATCGCCACTTTTTTAATTCGGCTGTATTCAAGTAGCAAAATCAGCTTATCGGGGCTGATCGGCACTAAGAAATTGAGACTTCATGGCCAATTTGTCCCGCCAACTAAAGTTGGCAAGTTGGAGGGGAGAACGATCGCTAAGGTTGCCGGAACGGCACTTAGAAAAAAAAACTCTTCTGTACATCAATGGAGTCAATGGAGCGGGGACGTATAACATTATAGTACTGTTTACGTTCTATTACTCACAATACAAATGTGTTTAGCATTACAGTGTGGGGGGCATTCACTGCATTGTGACACACCTGACGTTTATTATTTGCATAACATTGTACTTTTATATGTTTTCATCATTTGCGTGTCACATTACTCATCATGTGATGATGTGTCAATGGAAAAACCTATACTCAACTCTTAAAGGAGAAGATCACATCATATCATACATGTTACTGAACTGTGCGACAATTAATTATATGATGTTACCCAGGTCACACATCTAACACATCCACCGTATATTCATGTTGCTTTACATTAGACAATGCTTGTAATGTGTAACGCATCATCAAACATTTATGTACATCTTTCTTCTCATGTTTACATGTACTTTGTGTCCTCCCTTTTTTGATGACGTCCGCTATTGGACAGTCAATCACATTGCATGTTTACATTGTAAACTTTGCATTACAAGCACTTCATGCTAACTTATACACACATCTAGAATAGTTACTCATTGTTACACGTTTCAAACTGATTCAATAGCAACTATCCTGATGCCATAAATGTATGCATATGCACACGAGAATTAATTGTTGTGAACATGTGACACTAACATGGCAAATTAGACATGTTGCAGCAAACTTTTTCTACGTCAATCTCATGGTTTTAGCATAATTACATGACTGAGTGTTGCGTTCAGAAGTGGTACATGCATTACACATTACACTAATAATTTACAATGAATGCTTGTACAAAGCTTCACGTTACATCATTGTGAAATATCAGGATTGGCTGCTGAATACACAGAAATAATACTTCTTAGATCAAATGGATACAGCTTGGGAGCCAAGTACTTTAATATGTTAATGTAACACGTTGCATTTTACAAAGTCACCTGACATCATCACATAGCTATTTAAAGGACGGCCATTACCTGCTCATTCACAGCTACAGATTTCAAAATGTTGCGCATGTTAAGGAGAGGTCGTAACATTCTTTTGCACGAGTGGCTTGCTGATGAAGAGAATGACATAGGGCAAGGGAGGGACAGAGCCAGGGACAGTGACAGGGACAGGCACGCGGATACGACAGGGACAGGGAGAGGGACAGGGAGAGGGACAGGAGATCAGAGGAGAAGACAGAGGAGAGAAGTTGTGGCTCATCCGCGTGTGTACAGGGAGAGAACCCTGTTAGATGGGATGAGTGAGGAGGAGATAGTAAGTTGCTATCGTTTGAGTTCAGCAGCAATCTTATCTCTTTATGAAGAGATAAGGGGAGATTTAGATTTTTTGACAGCCAGAGGTCGTGCAGTCCCTGGGCTTGTTAAAATGCTGTGCTCATTACATTATCTTGCTTCCGCGTCATTCCAGACAACTGTGGGCATAGTGGGCGGGGTCTCGCAATCTACATTCTCGTGGGCCTTTACCCAGTTTCTCTATGCACTCAATAGACGCGCTAGGAATTATATTCATTTTCCTAATGAGCAGACAGAGTGGCTGGAAGTCAGGAATGGCTTTTATACCATAGCAGGAATACCATGTGTGCTGGGTGCAATCGATTGCACCCATGTTGCTTTGATTCCACCTAGTCAGAGTGAGCATGCTTACCGCAACCGTAAGCACTACCATTCCCTGAATGTACAGGTAGTATGCGATGCCACGATGAAGATTATGCATGTGGTAGCCAAATTCCCTGGTTCCAGTCACGATTCCTCTATCCTGAGGAACTCATCAGTCTTCCATGGTTTCGAAGAAGGCCATTTTGGACCTGGTTGGATGCTGGGTGAGTACATATTTGGATGTTGTAACACAAACCTCATTTTTGTTTAGGAATGATTTTATTTTAGAATGTTATCACTAATGTTACCTTATGTGTGCTCCATTGATTATAGGTGACTCAGGATACGGAATTAGGCCGTGGCTGTTGACACCGGTGCCAAACCCTCAAACAGAAGCAGAGGAGAGGTACAATGCTGCCCATATATCTACGCGATCCGTTATAGAGAGGACATTTGGCCTTCTCAAAACAAGATTTAGGTGTCTCGACAGAACTGGTGGGGCTCTTCAATATAAGCCACAAAAAGTGTCTGATATTATCATTGCCTGTTGCATTTTGCACAATGTGGCACTCAGACATAATGTACAAGCAGACATAGGTGAGGCTTTGGTAGAGGAGCATCCCACCAATGTACCAGCTGAAAATAAACAAACAGCCAGTGGTGCCGAGACACGCCAGAATGTCATAAATACTTTTTTTTCATGTAAGTAAATACATATATGTTCCTAGTACTACTTTTATATATTAATTATGTTATATTAACAGTACATTTTTTAGAATAACCTTCTGTTAGGACACAGATGAATATGGGTCGCACACCTTTCTCTTCTCTGCTGTGTGGACAAAGGCATGTGGCACCGGTATGTTATTCTTGCACAGGTTATATAATCCTTCTTCGAATGTAAATTAGTTGTTTGTATGTGAATACAACATGTGTTACAAATGAGTAATTTCGTAACATTGTGTTGTTGATTATGCAAACACAATACACATAGTATGGCCATAGTCATTCATTCTTGCAGTATGGTTACATACAATGTTATTGTTACACTGTAACATGCGCATCAATATGATGTGTACACCAGGCTGCTTTTCATATTTTATGTGACAAAATATACATGGTGTTTCATATGTAACACCAAATAGACACTTTGGTGTGTTGCTTACATTAATGAAGATGTCATATCAATGTTTGCAATTTAAGTATTGTTCCATTTTTTTTATAGGTATATCTCCTCTATGACTGATCATGGTATGTATATGAACTGACATCTGTCATAAGATGTGCCTACCTCTATATACGTATAATTATAGGATGTATAAACCCAACATAGTTGTCAACTTCAAATCTTACATACATCTCGTTTCTGTATCATGTACATGCGTTTAGCTACTATTGAGGTTTCATGTGCATTGTATTTGAAAATGATTAGTGACATGACATCACATTTAATGTATGTTCCCTTAAAATTTCCATTAATCTAATATAGGGGTGGGTGTAGAGAAGGGGATAAATGCTGCTAGTTTTTTCCTTAGGGGAGGTGATTAATCACGGATGCACATGAGTGATCATAACACTCCATGCATGAATGCCTGTAATCACACCAATGCTTTGTACATCTTATATGTTGCAATGTATGTGATTAGTAATGGTATCAATTAATTGTAAAGATTAGTTTTACATTGTCACATGTGTATGTATAAGTCACACATGTGTGGTGATGTGACCTACATGTAACAAGTGTCAAACTGTTAACACAAAGCAAAATATTTCACACATTTATTAGTAATTTTGCATAATTCATTTCACCCAATGACAATGTTGTTAATATAGTTGTAATGTCATTCACGTCAGTTCATCATTATTACACTGGCGACACACTTTATTCGAGCTCGGCTAGTCCCACGAATTCGGGTATACCCGGGTGTATTGAGGTTTGTGACTGTTTTCTGCCTGAGTGCATTGAGTTATTTTCCGGCAGGGATTGAAGCATTTTATTCCCGCTGGCTGCAATACTGCACAGTACATATATATATACTGCATTACAATTCATGAATTTATGCCATCTGGTAGACACGCGAAGCATTGCAGCCTATTAAATCCTAATCATTATCATTTAACAGATCAGCCGCCCGTCAGCCAGGCATGAACCCAGGCTGGGAAGGCAAATGCAACGGGGCTTGTCAGAGGTGAGGAGCGGCGCATTCCAGGTATCTGCCAGGTACATACCGGGTATTTGCTCGAATAAAGTGTGTCGGTGCAGTATGATGATCATTTACAAGTATTCTAAACATATGAACGTCAATCACGTGCACATTTGCATAGGCACACTTTTCAAGACAACTGTTTGTGTCTGTATCAATTTGTGTATGATGCATCTATAACACCGTCAAATGATAACATCAGGTTTATTATGTTAGCTTATATCATCATACTCACTTTACTATGTATGTGTTGAACGTTTACTAAACACAGTAAAATAAAGTTAGTTTGGTAAATTAAATATACACAGAAACTTACATGTTTACATGATCTGTACCTAATATTCATAACATCATGCATTATAGTTGAGCACTACATCTTGGCATTAAAATTATTTGCCACACTCCAAAACAATGTTAACAACATCCCCATTGAACATGAGAAATTTTAAATGAAATGGCTACTTGGTTTTAAGTCTCCTTTACATACTTTCTACAGTCATACAGTAGCGGAAGCTTTTATTTGAACAAATGCCGGCGGCATGCCAGGATCTACTCCGGCTGGCGCCAGTCAAGACCGCGTGCCGCCGCGTTTCCTCCACGCACCCCCCCTCCACTTCGGGCGCATTTTAGCCCCCCTTCCCGACCCCTAACCCGGGTCCTGCTCTGCCCCTCTGCTTCCCCGCACCCCCGCTTACCTCACTTTAAACTCCAGGGGTGTCGGGGAAGCCCGGGGAAGCCGGGGAAGCCGGGAGCGCACGTGACTGTGATGTCACAGTGCGCCGCAACAAGCCGCGTCTCCACGCTTCCCGCACGCATCCTGCCGTGCGGGAAGTGTTCAAATAAAAGCTGCCGCTACTGTACGTTCCATTATACAATATACTACACAAATTTGTTTGCAGAGTGGCAATGGTTGTTATATATTAAACAGAGCATGGCATCTAATGTTAGTACAAAATAAAGAACACACATAAAATTTACAAACTGCACTGTTTAGCAACATCATTATGTTAATTAAGTGGTTATGAAATATAGGCATAACCGGATCACATTTTGTATTGTTTGTTAATATGCGCTGCAAGCATTATAAAAATTGTTGCATATGTAGTATATTAGTCGGTCGCTCCTCTTCACAATCATCTCATATAACATTTGACTCTTCTGAAATCATACATTGATCCCATTGAATCTTCCCCGACATCTCTGAAATACAGCAAACAGATGATGGTCACAGATGGCACCTTTATATATGTGTAGCCGTGACAACGCGTTACACATCTCTATATGATTGTATATATCCACGCGTTATTCACTTATATGTTAGAAGTGCAAGGTTACAAGTAAACATCATTATGCATCCTTTTGTTAATTGCGTAGCAGGCATAACTATGGATATGATCTTTCCGTTGGCAGTATACATAATAATGTGCGCGCACATCTTAATTTGCGCACGCACTTCACGATTGGGTCGACTAAGTGTTAGCGCATGCGCTAAACAATGTGTACGCTGTGCGTTCAAAACATGTTGTTACTAGCATTAAGCATATAATATTTCTTTCAAATCCAATGAACGCGAAATAACATTCGTTCTAATCACGTACTTCTATAATCTTTTTAAACGGACGTGTGTGGACGGAAACAACGGCCAATCACCCAATGAGCGAATACAATACGTGTGACGTCATGTTAAGGCAGCGTGAAGTGCACGCAAACACTCCTCCCACTGAATTAACATTGGGCAACCGCACTGTGAACGCCCACAAACACAGACGCGCGCGCATGACACAGTGCAGTGACCGTAACAATAACAAACGGACACAGCCAATAGGCTTTGACGCTCGCACGTTGGTTGGGGGCGGGGCTTACACCCGTAATCCTTTTTAAGGACGCCTTGGCACATGACAAGGGTCCCACGTCATTTGTGGCCGACCCTCTTTTGTTAGATGTTGCATGAAAAACAAAGAGGTGTGTGTTACAGTTATAGTAACATGTTGCAATGATATTTTTTAAGAGATAGGAAACTAGGTATATTTATTCCGTTACCAATGTGTACTAATGTTTCTGGTTGTAGTATATTGTAATAGGAAACAATGTGTTTGTGAACGCTACATGTTATGCTGTCTGCAATGTTACGCTGTGTCCACGCATTTAGCATAAAAATGGTGAATAGAAAAAAGTTTAAACTTTTAACGGTGAGTCAACGCATAACAATTATTATATTTACCATTCTTGTAGAAGTAACACTTCGTTTGGCTGCAACTGGTCGCTCCAGAAAGACAATGCATTTTCATCCATGGTTGAGGCAACCGTTGAATCCTGTAGGACACACATCTCCATGAGGCGCTCATAGGAATCGGCACTGCCTTCTTCAAACAATACGTCCGGAGGTACGTACAGTTCTTGGTTTTACCATTCTAATGTGTTTTGACCAAAAAGGTTTGGAAAAACATCATAGTAGTTATGTTCATCTTGCATCTGTGCTTCAGGAATGGAGGGTGCAGATATTGCAGCAGGTATCGATTCAGTCGGAACAGTAGTAGCGGATCCATTGCTATCGGTATTGGGAAAAAATATGATACTTATCAGAAGATATGTGCCATGTTCCATGGTAATTTTAAATTGTGCTGCAATCTGCCAAAATCCATACCTTTCATGTAGTTTATCATGGACACGTTCAAAACAATCATTTGTTGATAAAGTGAATCGTACAGATGATTTAAAATTTCCAGCGCGGCACGGGTCTTGGTAAAATGGATATTTTCTTCTGATCAAGTCATAGATCTGCCCCACGTTGGCTTTGTGTTGTTCAGTTGATATGATGGCCTCTGCTATCATTATTTTATAAGATTTGTGCGGATGGCTGTTCAATGTTGTATGCTCTGCCATTGCTGCGTCTCAATGTGTGAAACTTGAGTTGTAGGTTTTTTCTTCTGAATGTGAAACTATTTAAATCTTATCTTTTGTGGGTTTTTGTCAAGGTCAGAATTCAAGTTCCATGTTTCACTCCTTTTTTAAACCACCAATTCGAATGTGTAGAAATAATTGGCACACATTTTTTGGTTAAGATTGCCTTTTCACTGTGAAAGTAACATTGTTTTTTACTTAATCTACATTCTCAAAACAAGTGTAGGATTTTAATTAAAAAACAATGTGGGTGAGAAATTCTACAGTGTTGGCATTATGAAAATACTGGCTACACTGATATATAATGAAATATACACAAACACCTGCTAATGTTTTTCTGTGTCTTTTTTTCAAAATTTCACTGTGTGTATCTTTCTGTCTGGTTAACTCTCTGTCTGTCTCACACAGTTTGACTATGTGTGTATATCTAGATATATATATATATATATATATATATATATATATATATATATATATATATATATATATATATATATCTCATAAACACATATACATATGTATATTTTAAAATAGATACATATATATATATCTCTAAAACCAACAATGAAATATATATATGTGTGTGTGTGTGTGTGTGTGTATGTTACGGTATTTAAGGCCTTATATGTAAACAGGGATTGTTATATTGCTCAGACTTATTTAAAGGTTTAAACATTACAGGGTAAGTATGTTTGAGGGCCTATTAGAGTCAGCTGTGTCCAATTTGGAGTTAACATCAAACAAGGGCTTTTGTGAGTTTACAAGGCCTGTAGTGTTACAACATATAATATATCTATTTAATCCAGTTCTACACTGAACATATTGATGGCAGTAAGTAGGCCTTGTATGAAAACTATTTAAATGGTGATCAAGGTGAGTGAATTATGTGCTTCATAATATTAGGCCCATATTGTTAAAGGGTCAGATCATGTATATTTCACAAGCATAAGGCCTATTTTCTTTGAATACTGTGTTTTCACAAGGAAGCATCATATATATATTGTGTTAAAAAAAACTCTAGACAAATTTACATGTTTAAAATATATATATATATATATATATATATATATATATATATATATTAGTTATACACTGTGTGTGTGTGTGTACATATATCCATAGATACTACATATATATTACTACACATTCAAAGATATGTTATTATAACCAGTACTCATACATGATGAAAGGCCAACATTAAGAAGCTTCAAGGAAGGTGAAGGTAAGTAATATTTGACAGTTCATCCTGCACAAAACTGAAATGTAAGATGTTAGCAGTTAAATATATATATTTTTTAACTTGCATGTGAATAATATTAACATGCAATGATTACCAAAATTACCTACCAAACACACCCAAATACAATCTTTTGCAGCTAAGTGAATGTCAGCTTCTCTAAACATTGCAACTGTGTAATGTTGGACCATTACTGAACAGATGATTAATACATAAATATTAATTACATTATGCATTCATTCGGACTGTGAACATTTCCAAACCTTCACGTGTACAAGGACATACTTGAATGTTTGGAAACAACAGGTCTTGATCATACATACAATATTCATTAGATAATCTCAAGTCAACAACACAAGGCCAAATACAGATTTACTTAATTAGAAAATGTATTCTTTTTTTTCCTTTTGAGACCGAGTCACAGGCCTGCTTGTTGTCGTTGGGTTTTTTTTTCCGTTTGGCAACAACTTTAAACTAAACAGAGCCAGTTTGACTGGCCTGTGGAACTTCACGGGCATGGGTTGTGGCCTGTGACACTTCACGGGCAGGGCTTGTGGCCAGTGACACTTCACGGGCAGGGCTTGTGGCCAGTGACACTTCACGGGCAGGGCTTGTGGCCAGTGACACTTCACAGCAGGGCTTGTGGCCAGTGACACTACACGGGCAGGGCTTGTGGCCAGTGACACTTCACGGGCAGGGCTTGTGGCCAGTGACACTTCACGGGCAGGGCTTGTGGGCAGAAGCTGCTATTGCTGCGTATGTGTTACTTGCTGGAGGAATTGCCTGTGTTACTCTTTGAATGGGAACCTCTTCATGCTCACTTGATTGCATTTCTGTGTCTTTGGCATCATCATGTTCTAAAAATAAATGAATTTAAAACCAGAGACATAACATAAAACACAGACAAAGCTCAGTGCACATCCAGAAAAACTTATATACGGTACAGTGCCTAAATATACATGTATAAATAACTAATAAATAAAATGGTCTTTTAGTTTAACATTTTGGCCAAATTGTTGTAAGCCCTTGAGCCAAACTTCACGGCAGACCACGTTTCAAGGGTCCCTACACTAATATAAATTCTTAATAACCTGTGCATTGCCAGGAAGAATGATTTATAATAAATCTGTCAATATAAGTTGCAAAAGTTCTAAGTCTGATTGAAGCTTTTATTAACCTGTACATTACCAGGAAAAGCACTCTGTAATAGATTTGTCACAATCACACTGCATGCAGGCAAGTTCCCCTGATAGTTGGAGATGCCATGGAGTGAGCTTTTAACCATTTAAATGTGGGAGGGAGTGAGCTTCAATTGGATAGGAGGTTGCCACCCTCCAAAACAGCCAAGACTAGCTGCACAAGAATTATAAAACATACAGAACACCTACAAGCTCAAATTGAACCCCCAAAATACCCACAACATATATATAAGCATATAAGTTTCACAAAGGAGTGCTACTGAGCATGGCAATATAATTTAAAACCAGAGACATAACATAAAACACAGACAAAGCTCAGTGCACATCCAGAAAAACTTATATACGGTACAGTGCTTAAATATACATGTATAAATAACTAATAAATAAAATGGTCTTTTAGTTTAACATTTTGGCCAAATTGTTGTAAGCCCTTGAGCCAAACTTCACGGCAGACCACGTTTCAAGGGTCCCTACACTAATATAAATTCTTAATAACCTGTGCATTGCCAGGAAGAATGATTTATAATAAATCTGTCAATATAAGTTGCAAAAGTTCTAAGTCTGATTGAAGCTTTTATTAACCTGTACATTACCAGGAAAAGCACTCTGTAATAGATTTGTCACAATCACACTGCATGCAGGCAAGTTCCCCTGATAGTTGGAGATGCCATGGAGTGAGCTTTTAACCATTTAAATGTGGGAAGGAGTGAGCTTCAATTGGTTAGGAGGTTGCCACCCTCCAAAACAGCCAAGACTAGCTGCACAAGAATTATAAAAAAAGGCACTGTACCGTATATAAGTTTTTCTGGATGTGCACTGAGCTTTGTCTGTGTTTTATGTTATGTCTCTGGTTTTAAATTATATTGCCATGCTCAGTAGCGCTTATATGCTTATATATATGTTGTGGGTATTTTGGGGGTTCAATTTGAGCTTGTAGGTTTCTAAAAATAAATGAACACATGATGAAATGGCATGCTAATGTCTGCTGTTTTACTATGTAATTATACACTGTGCTAACAACTAACACCTAACATGTTTCCATACGTTTTATGACGTCACATTAAAATGTACCTTGACTTAAGAATTATGTTTCGACTCGGTGTGAAATAAGAATGAATGAAAGGTTGTTCAAACCTCACAACTCCTACATGATACTTTACATCACAAACACAATACATGTTCTCTTAAAAAACTTCATTTTCAATGACACTAAGTGATCCAATTTAAATAACATGTCAAAAACAATTAATTAACATGACAACATAACATATAGAAATGAACATATTATATGTCCTGCACCTCATACACTCCTCTTCCAGGTGCGATGAGCTGCATGACCCCGGTGAAGACACTTGTTTAGTCTCAGGTGACACATGTCCTCCAGGAGCAACTATATAGAACAATAACATCAGTTGTTAATTGACATGTGTACATAATGAACATTGAGTTAGTGTATCTTGAGTATTTATGGCTAACTAACAGCATCACTTCATGAACTGAAAATATGTGTGTGGCAAACTGAACATTATTCGTTTTAATAACAATGTACATGCCAGTGTACTTTGGACTTTTTACTTCACTAACATACAACATACAATGTTTATGCAGTAATGCGTTTGCAAAATATTATTAATATTGGACATACCCTGCATATGTTGTGCAGTAATATCACAATAATAATGTACATCACTATCATGAGATCAACGTTGACAATGCTTATCATTAAGTAGGTAATATTGGAAAAGTTATTGTTTTTGTTACAGGATATGTGTGCTACATTAATAGAAGCTGTTGCAGGGCTGAATGTGGCTGCCACTCAACAACACAACACATGCAGTGTGTTGCTCACAGATGCTACTGGTGTCATAATGTGGTGTTGATATAAGTTGAACAATAGATCTGAGTGAACGAATGTGTAATGTACGGTTTGATTCATAATGGTTTGGTGGGTGAATTTGTACATAGAGTTACCATTTCAAATGACTGTGATTAACTTCTGTTTAGCTTGTCAGGTTTTAAGAACTGTAGTCCCTCCCCCAAAAACTAAAATCACCCTGACCTTTCAATTAATTCAAGCAGCAGAAAATGGTGTCAACAAAGTTGACCGTAACATGACCCTGTTATTTGGCTGTGTGCACAACCCCACCCCCTGAGTTCACGTGTATGCTGTGATGATATATTAATTGCAGCTGCTTGAACACAATGGTAGATGAGCTAAATAGTAGTCTGAAGTGTGCTACCTATGAACACAATTACATAACATATGCAACGTGTGCCTCATTATGCTCTCTGTATATGACATGAAGCAAAAAAGGACCTTTTTATAAACAAAAGCAAATGTGTTAGTGCAAGTGATGTTTGTTGGTCGTTGCATGCAATATCTTCAATGCATGATTTGAAGAGGCAGTAATGTCGTGTTTGTAGGTGTTAAATAAATTAAATATAAATTACTATTATATATATATGTATGTACTGCAACAGTACATATTAATGTTTGCTCATTTGCATGTCTTAGACATGTGTGCAACCCTGTTGTTCCCCATATTCAGCCAGCATAAATTGCTTCCACTGCAGCAAAGGATTGTGGGAGATGACATGCAAATGAGCACGCAGTGCCACGTTATATATTATTTAGTGATTGTAGTAGGACAACGAAATATAAATATATATTGATAGATATATATATATAGAGAGAGAGACATATATACATATATAGATGTAGGTATGCTTCTATTGGGAAGAAAGTATAAATAGCAGCGGAAATATAGAAAATAACTGTAACCTACGACACGCCTAGTACAGTAACATTTCTCACCTGGTGGAAATTCTGACGAATAAATTCCGATGTCTCTGTCACCGGCCAAACCCTCAACGACGACGGGAAGTAATTTTTCCCGAAGCTGCTCCTCCAATGGAGTTAAGATGAGACGTTGTGCTAGCAGCCCACCTCCAGTGCCAGAAGCATGCAAGCGTTGTTGTTGTATTTTTCTTTTTAATTTTGCCCTAATATCGTCAAATCTCTTGCGACAATTATTCCAGTCCCTGACACGATTCCCACATGCATTCACACCAAGTAGTATTTGTTTCCACTTTTCTGTTTTGGATGCTGAACTTGTCCGCGCTTGAAATACATACAAAATATATGACGTTAATTCTTACTAATAAAACGAACCATTTCCTACAATGCTACTGCACCGACACACTTTATTCGAGCAAATACCCAGTATGTACCTGGCAGATACCTGGAATGCGCCGCTCCTCACCTCTGACAAGCCCCGTTTTGTTTGCCTTCCCAGCCTGGGTTCATGCCTGGCTGACGGGCGGCTGATCTGTTAAATGATAATGATTAGGATTTAATAGGCTGCAATGCTTCGCGTGTCTACCAGATGGCATAAATTCATGAATTGTAATGCAGTATATATATATATATAGTGCAGTATTGCAGCCAGCGGGAATAAAATGCTTCAATCCCTGCTTGGAAAATACCTCAATGCACTCGGGCAGAAAACAGTCACAAACCTCAATACACCCGGGTATACCCGAATTCGTGGGACTAGCCAAGCTCGAATAAAGTGTGTCGCCAGTGTAGCTGTTCCAAGAGATACCAAACATGCTTGTTTAGGTGTAATATGTGTAGCACATGAGCATTCACTTGTAAACATAGACATGTAATGAAGTTTGCATTAATATTGTATGAAGTTTGCACAAATTGAACAACTGAGTGTTCTTGTCGTTGTAAAGCATGATTAAAATATGTGTTTACAAAAAAAGTTACATTCATAGATATTATGGACCCATATTTGCATATTATGACACCTCACATGACCTACGATAACATGTATTTGAAGAATGAATGCAAAGGTTGACTTACATTCTAAATGGCCAAACAGACTGTCATAGTGCTCCAGAATCCCAGTGACAAGAGCTGTGTTTTCGTTGTCATTGAAGCGAGGATTACGTGGCTGCTCCACACGTTTCTTCCGAGCAGGTTTAGGCTCAGAGCTTGGCTGGTGCTGACTGGACTCTCCTTCTTCCAATGGAAGAGACTCCAAAAGCGGCCCACCAGCAAGTACGCCACCACCAGACACCCCATCAGCAACTGAGACACCAGCAGCACTCACACTCACATCAACAGCACTCGCACTCCCAGCAACAGCACTCACACTCCGAGCAACAGCAGTCGCACTCCCAGCAACAGCACTCGCACTCCCAGCAACAGCACTCGTACTCCCAGCAACAGCACTCACACTCCCAGCAACATAACTCCCCTGAACCCTACGTTCACTCCGACGCGTACTAGCACGACTAGCACTACCACTCACACCAGCATCACTCTTCCCACGCCTTGCGGCCATACCTCTAGCACTCACAAAAAACAGAAAACAAATGTAAAGCCAATCACACTAAACACTTACACATACAAAACAAGACAAAGATGTAAACAAAACAACAAAGGACAAACCTCTCACAATACACAACAACTCTCTCAGTCAATATGCAAATATTAAATCGCCCAGCTCTGTGCATCTCTCTCTCTCTCACTCCCAACAACACAGAGAATGATTAACAGTACACGTTGCCTTTAAATAGGCCGCGCTATCCAATACATGCTTGCTTCGCCTGATTCAGCAAGAAGTGTGATTGGCGAACCTAACAGCACCCCGCCATGCACGCCGATACACCTGTGTGTGATCGGCAAATCATCGTGAGAGTGGGCGGAAATGTTTTCGACTTGATTCTGAAGGGATTCGGCACTTACTGCATACGGAGAGGGAAAATCGCCAACATCATGCCAAATCGGTAAGCTTGGCCATTGCACTTTTTCGGCGCTTACTGCATAGAGCCCATAGTATATGGCTCGGCTCCTCAAACCCACCTTAGCAAACTTGACACCCTCTACAATTCAATTTGTCGTTTTGTTCTCCAATGCAACTACAACACACATAACTGCGAAATGCTCAAAGAACTAGATTGGTTAACACTAGGGTCTAGGCGCAAAGTTCACCTTTCCTGTCTTGCCTTTAAATTCTTCATGGGCAAGCTACCCAGCTACCTGAACAAGCTCCTCACCCCTACCACCTGCAGCACTTATCACCTGAGATCAGACTCCAAAAGACTATTCATGGTCCCAAGGCTCAACAAAGTATCCGGACGTTCCTCCTTCTCCTTCCGTGCACCCCAAAACTGGAACAACCTACCAGAGACTCTCACATCCACCACCAGTTTAAGTTCTTTCAAATCTAAGGCTGTCTCACATTTTAACCTGGTCTGTAACTGTTTCATACGCTCATAATATAAATTTTCTTTAACTGTGCACGCAATGTCTTGTATATAATGTATACCCTGTTCATTTATGTAACTGTACTTGTAACCATGTACTATTTGTTTTACTCTGTGCCCAGGACATACTTGAAAACGAGAGGTAACTCTCAATGTATTACTTCCTGGTAAAATATTTTATAAATAAATAAATAAATCATCATCGTCATCATCGTCATCGTCGTCGTCATTATCATCGTCGTCATTATCATCATCGTCATTATCATCGTCGTCATTATCATCATCATCTCTATCTCTCCTCCAACACCTCTCATCATCATCCTGCACCTCCCATCACTCTCCCCCCATCACTCTCCACCCCTGCACCTCCCATCACTCTCCCCCCGCCTGCACCTCCCATCACTCTTCCCCTCCCTGCACCTCCCATCACTCTCCCTCCTGCACCTCACAAGGAAAACAGAGTCGGCCGCACAGGTAAAACATTTTTTATGAATCAAAATAACACATTTATTTACGATGTTTACTTGAAACAAAATTACATTTAAAATACTTTCATTAATATTAAATTAATTTGCCCATATCAGCAGCCCCCAAAGCCCATGTCAGCAGCCCCCCACAGCCCATGTCAGCAGTCCCCCACAGCCCATGTCAGCAGCCACCCACAGCCCATGTCAGCAGCCCCCAACAGCCCTTGTTAGCATCCCCCCTCCCATGTCAGCATCCCCAGCCCCCCACAGCCCATGTCAGCAGCCCCCCACAGCCCATGTCAGCACCCCCATCCCATGTCAGCACCCCCCATCCCATGTCAGCACCCCCCCTCCCATGTCAGCATCCCCCCTCCCATGTCAGCATCCCCCCTCCCATGTCAGCATCCCCCCTCCCATGTCAGCATCCCCCCTCCTATGTCAGCACCCCCCTCCCATGTCAGCATCCCCCCCTCCCATGTCAGCATCCCCCCTCCCATGTCAGCATCCCCCCCCTCCCATGTCAGCATCCCCCCCTCCCATGTCAGCATCCCCCCCTCCCATGTCAGCATCCCCCTCCCATGTCAGCACCCCCCTCCCATGTCAGCACCCCCCGTCCCATGTCAGCACCCTCCCATGTCAGCATCCCCCCTCCCATGTCAGCATCCCCCCCATGTCAGCATCCCCTGCCCCCCCAAGTCATTTCAGCAGCCCCCCACATGAATGAATGACCACCCCCCCACCCCATGCCTACCTGATAATGTTGGCGGCGGTAGCAGAGGTGGCATCAGCGGCAACAAAAGAAGAGGAGGAGGTGGATGGTGGCGGTGGCGGCAACTAAAATTAATTTAATTGGTGCCGGTGGCGAGGTGAAGCAGGGGGAAGCGCGCTCTAGTAACAGACCCGGAAGTTCCGGGTCGCGCTACACTGCTGGAGCGCGTCCCCCTGCTGGAGCCGGGAAGGGGGGTTTGGAGGTTTGGGGGATTAGGGGAAGCGCGCGCATTCAAAGTTTGCTGGAGCACGCTCCTACTAGAGGGCACAGACAAAGCATGCGGCCGCGAGCGTTCTTTTCTTTCCAGGGAAGGGGAGAAGGGGGGCCGCACCACGGGGTGCCCCGGCGGGCCGCATGCGGCCCGCGGGCCGTATGTTGTGCAGCCCTGATGTTAAACATGGAGGTAAGAATCTTTAGAAGTAATTAGCAAACTCTTTATACTATAAGAACACAGTTGTAGAGTTCTTTATGATAAGTCTCTTTTGATCAATTAAACAATAGTGATACTCAATACCATCCATGACATATCCACCACAGTATTTATTTATAAAATATTTTGATGAAATATTTTATTATAAATAAATATTTTAAATTTAGCAGTTTGATGGCTAGGTTTGCCCCCAGCATTGCTTACAGAGAAGATACTGAGATTTGTTTCTTTAACACCAAAAATAAGTAATCAATGAATGTTTTTAATTATTATTATTTGAACTTAGGTTTGAAGCAGGGGGTCTCCGGAGCTGAACCCCATTCATTTCAGCTCTGAGGACCCCATGCTTCCTAAGATACAGACCTTCCAAAGGGGGTGCCGGTATCACTGCAAGGTTTAAAGCTCCCGCGCCACGCAGACCAATAGGAAGCCACACTTTATGACATCACAGCAGGGTGCCGGAGCTTTGAAACTCCACCTTTACATGAACACTGGTAGCTGAGCAGAGTGGCTACTGGCATCCCCTATGGAGGTAATCTCGGAAGCAGGGGGCCCCCGGAGCTGAAATTAATGGGGTTAACCTCCAAAGACCCAGTGCTTCAAATCTATGTTTAAAAATTGCCCACTTTGATTGCTTGAAGTTTGGGTTACTGACCCAAAATTCCCACTGTGGTTGCATAACCATTGCGTAATTGGAGGAGATAGGGAGTGAGAGACAGAGATTGCAGAGGGGTGCCTCCTTTTAAAACTAAAAGGGGGGTTGGAAACATCACTTGGATTGTAAGCTCTTCGGGGCAGGGACTCCTTATATGTTGAAGTGCCTCTTCGTATTATGTCATGTGTATTACTGCTTTAAAGTGCTACAGTATGTACATTGATGGCGCTATATAAATAAAGATATATGTACTGCACCGACACACTTTATTCGAGCAAATACCCAGTATGTACCTGGCAGATACCTGGAATGCGCCGCTCCTCACCTCTGACAAGCCCCGTTGCGTTTGCCTTCCCAGCCTGGGTTCATGCCTGGCTGACGGGCGGTTGATCTGTTAAATGATAATGATTAGGATTTAATAGGCTGCAATGCTTCGCGTGTCTACCAGATGGCATAAATTCATGAATTGTAATGCAGTATATATATATATATATATATACTGTGCAGTATTGCAGCCAGCGGGAATAAAATGCTTCAATCCCTGCCTGAAAATACCTCAATGCACTCGGGCAGAAAACAGTCACAAACCTCAATACACCCGGGTATACCCGAATTCGTGGGACTAGCCGAGCTCGAATAAAGTGTGTCGCCAGTGTACATACATCAGTTTTTAGCTACTTGGTCAGGGAGTTCCTCTGTGAACCCTTAGATCTCCATGGTTTGTTTCTCAGGTGGCTAAAAAATCTCTATGCCACCAGCTGTGGCAGTGCAGCTAACATTGAGGAGGTTTCTCAGCGCCTGGGTAGTTTTAGAGGAAATGGTAATCACCTGAATATTCAACTAGCACTCTATCTCTCAACTTTTAAGACCCATCTTAAAATACACCTCTTTAACGAAGCATATGGGTAGCTCCGCTGGCTGATACTATAAATCTCACATGCACTAACCTTGGCCCCTTGCCTATGCACTTACCAGTGCACCCTCCTACTGTCTCTGTAAGTTCTCCCCACTTTCCACTCAGATTGTAAACTTTTCGGGCAGGGACTCCTTTACCTAATGTTACTTTTATGTCTTAAAGCACTTATTCCCATGCCATGTGTATTACTGCTCTGAAGTGCTATGTACATGGATGGCACTCTATAACTAAAGATATACATACAGTTCCTGAATTGGAAATAGGGAGGTCCTCTCTTTCAATGTTGGGTGAGGTCTGCTCCACAAAATCCCACAATAATTCTAAGATACACGGGGCGATTCACTAAGCAGTGATAACTGCTTTTAAGTACTGTAAATGGCTTTTAAGACCGATGCTGCCTGCTGCACGATTTACTAAGCAGTGATAGTGCTTTATCGGCCTTAAAAAGGCATTTTTTTCTGCCCCCCAAAAATTGGATAAAAAATGCGTCCAATCAGCAAAAAATGCGTCCAATCAGCAAAAAATGGCAAAGCGCTGTTTTTTGCCAGTCAGCACGATTCACTAAGCAGTGATAAGTGCATCGTACTGTAAAAGCACACCAGATTTTTGCACCAGCTAAAGGCTGGAGCAAAAGAAATGGATCCATGAATAAAATCATTGTTTATATTTTTTGCACCACACAATTAAAACAAAAGGCCGGCAGGTGTCCTCGGGTAATCCCCGCAGGAGTCTGGGGGTTCCCGCTGGCCTAAGGTACCAATCGTGTGACCAAAAAAACACAACAGGCAATACTTTGAAATAAATACACCCCCCTAATAACACATACAGTACATAAATGGTCAAAATTACTATTATCCAAATATGGATAATACTGCATTTGTCCATTACAAATAAAACATTAAGCTGCAGAAATAAAATAAGTAAAACTTGCACTCACCCCTGCCTGGCTGCCACGATGAAGGCCGTCCTCATCCTCATCACCGTCCATGTCCTCCGTTGCCACAAACGATGCAGTACAGTCAAAAATACAATCTAATGTCCCGTAACCCCTTAATCACCTTAGCGGTTATTAACCGCTATAGTAATTAAGGGGTAAACCTAAACTACCCACACCCTTCAACCATTCATTGGTACAGTGGGTACATCATGCTCATATAATATGGGAGAAAGAAAGGGGTACCCAATGCTCTCCTAATCCTAATTGAAATGGGAGTGGATAAAGGTGCACAAAGGATAACAATCTAGATATATACACAAATAGGTTGAAGAGAACAACCCAAAGACACCTAACTGCACTCCATTGATCCAGTATTAAAACTGGTATAGTATCTGGAAATATTCAATCCGTGGTACTCAATTGATCCAGTATTAAAACTGGTATAGTAGCCAGAAATATTCAATCCGTGGACACTCAATTGATCCAGTATTAAAACTGGTATATTAGCCGGAAATATTAAATCCACGGATTGAATATTTCGGCAACTATACCAGTTTTAATACTGGATCAATTGAGTGCAGTCAGGTGTCTTTGGGTTGTTCTCTTCAACCTATTTGTGTTCATATAATATGGGCACGATTTACCATTATAGCAAGAAATGGTGAAGTAATAAAATACAGGCCCAAATAAAACAACATTACATTGCAAATTGAACATATTACTAATGTCAGTCAAACAATTTAATGGCACAGTGGGTACATGCCTTAACACAGCGGTGCGCAAACTGTGGGGTGCGCCCCCTTGGTGAGGCACACGATTATGTAGGGGGGGCGCACGATTATGTAGGGGGGCGCGGGCTGCTTGCAGGGAAACCTGGGGGCGCGCAGAGCTGTGCACGGGCGGCCAGAATCTCCGTGCTGCTGCTGCTTCTATGTGTCTGTGTCTTGCAGAGGGGGCGGGGCTTCTCACTGCACACACACAACCCCTCCTTCTCTTCCTGTCTGCTACCCACACCAGTTTTCAGCAGCATGGGGGGTTGGGGGATCGGAGCATGTCGCCCCCAGGAGAAAGTGTGTGTGTGTGTGCATTGTGTGTGTGTGTGTGTATTTGAGTGTGTGTGTGTGGGGGGGGGGGGGGATTGAGTTTGTGTGTGTGTTTGTGGGGGGGGGAGAGTTTGAGTTTGTGTGTGTGTGGGGGGGGATGGAGTTTGTGTGTGTGTGTGTGTGTAGGGGGGGGGTTGAGTTTGTGTGTGTGTGTGTGGGGATTGATTTGTGTGTGGGTGGGGGGGATTGAGATTGTGTGTGTGGGGGGGGGGATTGTGTGTGTGGGGGGGATTGTGTGTGTGTGTGTGTGGGGATTGAGTTTGTGTGTGTGGGGATTGAGTTTGGGGGATTGTGTGTGTGGGGGGGGATTGTGTGGTGGGGGATTGTGAGTGGAGGGGGGGATTGTGTGTGGTGGGGGGATTGTGTGTGGTGGGGGGATTGAGTGTGTGGGGGGTATTGTGTGTGTGGGGGGATTGAGTGTGTGTGAAGGGATTGAGTGTGTGGGGGGATTGAGTGTGTGTGTGGGGGGATTGAGTGTGTGTGTGTGTGGGGGGGGGTTGAGTGTGTGTGTGTGGGGGGGGATTGTGTGTGTGTGTGGGGATTGAGTGTGTGTGTGGTGATTTGAGTGATTGTGGGGGGGTTGTGTGTATGTGTGGGGGGGGGGATTGTGTGTGTGTGGGGGGGGGGGGGATTGAGTGTGTGTGGGGATTGAGTGTGTGTGTGGGGATTGAGTGTGTGTGTGGGGATTGAGTGTGTGTGGGGATTGAGTGTGTGTGGGGATTGAGTATGTGTGGGGGGATTGAGTGTGTGTGTGTGGGGATTGAGTGTGTGTGGGGATTGAGTGTGTGTGTGTGTGTGTGTGTGTGTGTGTGTGTGTGTGTGTGTGTGTGTGTGTGTGTGTGTGTGTGTGTGTGTGTGTGTGTGTGTGTGTGTGTGTGTGTGTGTGGGGGATGGGGGGGTTATTGAGTGTGTGGTGTTTGTGTGTGTGTGTGGGGGGGGGATTGAGTGTGTGTGTGTGGTGATTGATTGAGTGTATGTGGTGTCTGTGTGTGTGTGGTGATTGATTGAGTGTATGTGGTGAGTGTGTGTATGTGGTGATTGATTGATTGATTGAGAGAGTGTGTGTTGTAATGCAGTGGTGCCCAAACTGGGGGGGAAATGAGGCGCAAAATTATTTAGGGGGCCGCAGGCGGCGTGCGCCGATAACTGGGTGCGTGGGCCGGCAGACGCTGTGCGCGAGGGGCGGCCAAGAAGATGTGCACGGGCGGGTAGCCGAAGATGTGTGCGGGTTGTTGAACAGGAAAGTGCAGGTAGCGGCAACTTGATGGTGTGTGAGCGCACGCGCAGGGGCTTCGGAGGTACGGGGAGGAGCAGGGAGAGGGAAGGGAGGTAGCAAAGAGGTGGATGAATGCCCCCCCAAAGGATTGCCTTTGTGCACATACGCTCTCCCAAGCTTGGCGCTTGGGGAGACAAACAAAATTGACTTTGATGTGCGCTCAGCAGCAGTCAATACACACACAGACACACACACAAATAGCCCCGATCCACGCTTGCAAAAGTATGCAGGACACCCTGTGCTCATGCTTGGAGAGTTGGTGATGTCACCGCTCTCAGCGGCAGCGTGGACGCAGCCTAATTTTGCAAGCGCGAGCTGTTGAAATATGTAAGTATTTAAACATATTTGGATTTATATTGTATACCGTTTAATAAAGGTTTTTTTTTTTTTTCATGTGATTTTGATTACATCAGGCAGGGGGGGCCCGAGAAATTTTATGGATGAAAAGGGGGGCTCGGCATAAAAAGTTTGCTCACCCCTGCCTTAACACTATGCCAGTCAATGTTCAACCTAAAAAAAACAATCACAAACAAGATCCAATACATTCAAAACAATCTCAAACTAAAAACAAATAAAGAAGTAAACAGAACAAAATTACCACCAATCAATTAATCAAATCCAAAATAAAGACCAGAATAAACAATTAAAACACAGAAACAAAACCATGAATAACTAAAATAAATATCTAAATAAACTGCATCATTCAAAATCAAAAGTAAAAAAATAACCCAATATTAAAAAGCAAACACCAATCAAAAGCCAGAAATAAACCATCTAAAACACCAGCAAAAATTCCAGAACACTACATCAATATGCAAATAAATAGCATACACATTTTAAAACAAAGAACCAATATACATTTAAAAAACATACAAGCAAGCCTTTGCCTAAACAACCATTGCTTCTTACTGTATGTATTTATGTATGTATGTACAGTATGTATGTATGTATATATGTATGTATGTATGTATTTGGAATAAATGTGGAATAAATGTGTTGCACACAATAAAAATAAAATAAAAAAAAACCTGTAAAAGAAAAATAACATACATTTTATATTCTATTTTTTTCCTTACCTTTAGATGTTTTCACCCTCCAATTCCCGTGGTTACCGCAAGCTCACGAACCAATTCACGATCCCAAACAGCAACGGGCCACAGGTTAAAAAAAATCCAAAGTCCTTTTCTTCTTTCTTTTTTTATCTGTAAATTGTAATCCAATTTCGGCTCTTTCGGTGTCTTCTTCTTCTTCTCCTTCATCCATCTTTGGCAGGCACGCCCTTGTAATCCTATTGGAGGAGGAGGTCCTCCCTCCTCGGCTTCTTGCCGTCAAATGAGGCTACACAGGCTTTCATAAGCCTGTGACGTCACATTTGAGTGAAAATGGTTCACACGCCTCTGATTGGCTGTGAAAACCATGTGGGTTTTTTTTCTGGTGACGTCATGTAAAGGATGTGAAGCCAGCCAATCAGAATGGCTGTGCTTCCTTTCCCTATAACATGACGTCACCAAAAGCACCATGGCTGCCGTCATATGGTACTTCCGCCAATCAGATTGTGGGAACGATATCCCCAATCTGATTGGTTGTAGCAGACCATGTGACAGAGTTCTTTGGAAAAAGGATGTGACGTCATCTAAAGGGAGTCACATGGTCTACACCAACCAATAAGATTGGGGATATAGTTCCCACAATCTGATTGGCTGAAGTACCATATGACGGCAGCCTTGTTGCTTTTGGTGACATAATGTTAAAGGGAAAGGAAGCCCAGCCATTCTGATTGGCTGGCTTCACTTCCTTTACATGACGTCACCAAAAAAAACATGGTTGTCACAGCCAAACAGAGGCGTGTGAACCATTTGCACTTAAATGTGACAGTCACAGGCCTATAAAAGCCTGTGCCGCCTCATTTGACGGCAAGAAGCCGAGGAGGGAGAACCTCCTCCTCCAATAGGATTACAAGGGGGTACCTGCTGAAAATGTGCTTCACTTCTTAGTGAATCCCGCGTCTGGCTTCATTTTTTATCGTGGGATTACACTTTTCCCAATCGTTCGCAAAGATCAATGCTTAGTGAATCGCCCCCAGTCTTTTCCACCAGGGACATTTAATATACTACCTCTTGGGACAAAGCATACTGTATGTGAAGGTCCTACAAAGATGTATAACTTTAAAAATAGATGAATGCCACTTTAATAAGAGCCTAGTTAATCCTAGTTTTTGCAAAATATGTGCAATAATAAAAATGATAAATGTAAATACATGTTATGCTATGCCTCATTTAGGATATCCTATTTTTAATTGGACAGTTGAATGTGTTGGTTACTGTTTCCAGTGTTTCCATACTATAAAAACAGGTCTTTACAGAAAATATTTTTCTATGTACTTGTAACAGTCCTAACCATAATGGTACATAGAATGTGTAACTGCGACACTAAATGAAAGATGTATACACAATTTTATTCAGTTTAAATACATGCATTTGTTTAGTATTTTGACAGACATTCCTGTACTATGTTGGAAAATAACATTAAATCATAGTTTATTTTATGATCTAAATGGTCTGCATGTATGATTTGTCAAAGATTATACAGTATTAATGTAGCACCCTCCCCCCCTCCCTAAAAGAGATCAGTAGCTACATTGTATGTTTGTGGTGCTGAGTAGCTCACCTGTGGTCTTCTAGGAGGCCTGAATCTTTGCAGATGGTAGTGGAAGCAGCAATAGGCAGGGCCGCCAACAGGGGGGTCTGCCGGGGCTGGTGTCCTTGGCCCCTTGGTTGGGTGGGGCCCCGGCCATCTGGCGCTGCAAATTTGCCCCGACCTCTTGCCAGGCCCTGCTGCCGGTCACGGCCGGGCCTCCAATGGGGGCAGTCAGGCATGTTGGTGCTCCCTCATCCCCCTGCTCCCGATATCCACAGCTGCTGTCCAGGGCAGGAGGTAGGTGCATGGGGAGGGGGGCAGGCAAAGTTGGTGGGTGGGTGCTGGACGCAGCGCGTTCCCCTGTGGCCATTGGTTGGCGCATGCGGGGCTTCCCACGCTCTTCGGGTGCTTCCCTCCTCGATCAGGGAGGTGGGTCCAAAGTGGCCATGAGCAGGTGCGGTTCTCTCTCCCGGCGCTCCCCCGTTACTGCCCGCTGGTGGCTGCTTGAGTGGGGGGAGGGGTGATGTTTGGGGGAGACGGGTGCGGTGGTCCCATGGCCTGAGTGCCACTGGCCCCCCTCCGCATCCACTGCCCCCCCTTCGCATCCTCTGCCCCCCCTCCGCATCCGCTGCCCCACTCACATCCACTGCCCCCTCCCTGCATCCACTGCCCCCTCCACATCCTTTAGCCTCCTTCCATATCCACTAGCCTCCCTGCGCATCCACTGCCCCCCCCCCCCTCCAGACACAATCCCCCAAGGTAAGTCTAAATTTTATATGTATTGGGGTGGTGGGTGTATTTTGTATATGTTTTGGGGAGGTGGGGGTATTTTGTATATGTATTGGGGAGGTGGGGATATTTTGTATATGTATTGGGGAGGTGGGGATATTTTGTATATGTATTGGGGTGGTGGGTGTATTTTGTATATGTATTGGGGTGGTGGGTGTCTTTTGTATATGTATTGTGGAGGTGGGCGTATTTTGTATATGTATTGGGGAGGTGGGGGTATTTTGTATATGTAATGGGGAGATGGGGGTATTTTGTATATGTATTGGGGTGGTGGTGGTCTTTTTAAAATGTATTGGGAAAGTCAGTCACGTCAGTCAAGTCAGTCAGTCAAAGTCAATCAGTCACCCACCCAGTCATCCACCCACCCAGTCAGTCACCCACCCAGTTAGTTACACACCCAGTCAGTCAAGGGTCACCCACCTACCCAATCAGTCACCCAATCAGTCAGTCACCCACCCAGCCAGTTACACACACAGGCAGGTATTCAGTCAGTTAGTCAAACCCACCCAGACAGACAGTCAACCATCCTCCCATCCAGGCAGTCAGTCACTCACGCAGTCAGTCAGTCACCCACCCAGTCAGTCTGTCACCCACCCAGTCAGTCTCCCACCCAGCCAGTCAGTCACACAGCCAGTCAGTCACCCAGCCAGTCAGTCACCCACCTAGTCAGTCACCCACCCAGTCAGTCGCCTACCCAGTCAGTCAGTCAGACCACCCTGTCAGTCCGTCCCCCACCCAGTCAGTCAGTCCGTTACACACCCAGTCAGTCAGTCATCCAAGACACCCACCCAGGCAGTCAGTCACCAACCCACCCAGGCAATCAGTCCCCCACCCACCCAGGCAGTCAGTCACCCACCCAGGCAGTCAATGAAGGCAGTCAGTCAAGGCAGTCACCCACCCACCCAGTCAGTCAGTCACCAACCCACCCTGTGAGTCACCCACCTAGTCAGTCAGTCACCCGCCCAGTCAGTCAGTCAACGACCCAGTCAGTCAGTCACCCACCCAGTCAGTCACCCACCCAGTCAGTCAGTCACCCACCCAGTCACCCACCCATCCAGTCAGTCATCTACCCATCAGTCAGTCTCCCACCCAGTCAGTCACCCACCCAGTCTGTCAGTCACCCACCCAGTCAGTCACCCACCCAGTCAAGCCAGTCACCCAGTCAGTCAGGCACCCAGTCAGTCAGTCAGTCACCCAGTCAGTTACATACCCAGTCAGTTACCCACCCAGTCAGTCACCCATCCGGTCAGTCACCCACCCAGTCTGTCACCCACCCAGTCAGTCAATCACCCACCCAGTCAGTCACACAACCACCCACCCAGTCAGCTCCCACCCACCCAGTCACCTCCCACCCACCAAGTCACCCTCCCACCAACTTAGTCACCCACCCATCCATCCAGTAAGTCACCCACCCAGTCAGTCAGTCAGTCAATCACCCACCCAGTCAGTCACCCAGGCAATCAATCACCCACCCAGGCAGTCAGTTACCCACCCACCCAGGCAGTCTGTCACCCACCCACCCAGGCATTCAGTCAAAGCCAGTCAGTCAAGGCAGTCACCCACCAACCCATGCAGTCACCCACCCAGTCAGTCAGACAGTCAACCGAGTGTCATAGTGCTATAATGAGCAGGATTGAAAATGCCACTCAATGCTCATCTTGCCATATGTATGTAAACTTGGAGCAGCTGTTCCAAGGAGCATACCGCTGTGAGACGTGTGAGCGGGTGGTCTCTTTAGAGTCAGAGATTGATGATCTGAAAAGGCAACTTGCAATATTGAGGGACATTGACAATCTTGAAAGGGGTTTAGAGCTCACTGAGCAGGCCCTTGCTTCGACTAGTGGTGCAGATGGTGGGGCTGTTAGGGAGGATCAAGTAGGTAGCTTGGTTGCTGTTAGTGAGGAGCAGGTAGGTAGCTGGGTAACAGTTAGAAGGGGAAGCAGGGGCAATAAGGAGAGGCAGATCATTTCTGAACTGACCCATCCCAATAGATTTGCCATATTGAGTGAAGATATTGGAGTGTCAGGGCAGAAATGGCAAGGCTGGGGGAGACTAATTCCTCTAACAGCCAGGGGAAAAGTTCCTCAAGCACAGTGGGGACTCAGGATGCTCAGATACCAAGAAAGATTGTGGTGGTAGGGAACTCCATTATTAGGAAGGTAGATAGCGCAATCTGTTGCCATGGCCGCATGAACCGAACAGTTTGTTGTCTCCTGGGTGCTCGGGTTCGGCACATTGCAGATCGGGTAGAGTGATTGTTTGGGGGGGTGGGGCTGGGATTGACCCGGCGGTCTTGGTACATGTCGGCACCAATAACAAAGTTAGAGAAATATGGAGGGTCCTAAAAAACTATTTCAGGGATCTAGGCCAAAAGCTTGAGGCAATGACCTCCAAAGTAGTATTTTCTGACATACTACCAGTGCCATGCGCTACCGCAGGGAGACAGTCAGAAATTAGGGAGGTTAATACATGGCTAAGAAAGGGGTGTAGGAGGAGGGTTTTGGGTTTTTAGAGCACTGGGACTCCTTTTCTGAGAGGTGCCATCTATATTCTAGGGACAGATTGCACCTCAATGAAGAGGGATCTTCTGTGCTAGGAAGAATGTTAAAAAGGTTGGAGGAGAGTTTAAACTAGGATGGAGGGGGAGGGGGATGAAACAGATAACGAAATAAATAGTATAGAAGAGGATACAAGGGGTTAAGGAGGTGGAATGGGGGCAAGTGTGAATTTGACAAGCAGTGAGACACCCATAGTACATACAGATAATACTAGAAAACTTCTAAAGACTAAACCAAGTTGGCACAGAAAGGAAAGAGCAGATAAGATAATAGTACAGGCTGAAAAAAAACTGAAATGCATGCTTGCTAATGCAAGAAGCCTGACAGATAAAATGAGGGAGCTTGAATTAATAGCTGCAAGGGATCAGTATGATATCATAGGCATTACTGAAACATGGTGGGATGAAACTCATGACTGGGCAGTAAATATAGAAGGTTATTCCCTTTTTTGTAGAGAGTGATGCAGCGCACCGCGATCCAAAAGAAGAACAGGTCTGGCCAAAAAATGTATAATCTTTAATGAAGCATCATAAAATCAAGGGATGCAACCCTTCTACGCGTTTCGTGTCTAGCACTTTATCAAGAAGTGCTTCCACACGATATACAGAACGTTTATGTAGCAATGGCTGCCAAATCTCGCGATATCTGTGACGTCACGTTTGTGTCATATCCAATAGAACCTAACTATCTCGCGCATGCGCATCGCGGCTCAGAACGGGGGAATAACCAGCCATCACGCAATCTCCCCACCACTATAGGGGAACGCCCCTAGGGGAGTGCCACACAGGGAGGAGTGATCACAACGGAGACTGTATCCGCCCCCATCCTGGCTCTACGAGCCCGCTGCTGGTTTGAGACAGCACAAAAATATAATAATGGGATCTCAACTATAGATAGCCAGAGAAATTGTAAGTGTCATACCATCACAACGCATATTGCACCCCCATGTAGTGGGAGACTCGTAGAGCC
The DNA here is from genome assembly GCF_040206685.1 of Ascaphus truei. Taxonomy (NCBI): domain Eukaryota; kingdom Metazoa; phylum Chordata; class Amphibia; order Anura; family Ascaphidae; genus Ascaphus; species Ascaphus truei. Next base: position 161,025,239 of record NC_134485.1, read on the forward strand.
AGGATGGGGGCGGATACAGTCTCCGTTGTGATCAGTCCTCCCTGTGTGGCACTCCCCTAGGGGCGTTCCCCTATAGTGGTGGGGAGATTGCGTGATGGCTGGTTATTCCCCCGTTCTGAGCCGCGATGCGCATGCGCGAGATAGTTAGGTTCTATTGGATATGACACAAACGTGACGTCACAGATATCGCGAGATTTGGCAGCCATTGCTACATAAACGTTCTGTATATCGTGTGGAAGCACTTCTTGATAAAGTGCTAGACACGAAACGCGTAGAAGGGTTGCATCCCTTGATTTTATGATGCTTCATTAAAGATTATACATTTTTTGGCCAGACCTGTTCTTCTTTTGGATCGCGGTGCGCTGCATCACTCTCTACATTGCTGGACTTCATTTCTCTACAGCAGCACGCGATGGAGGGGAGACCCTGGTGAAAGCAGTAATACAGTGAGTACTCAGGGCCAACCCAATGAGGTAGAGGAGGCTGTCCTTGGACTACCTACCCCGACCTTCAGGGTATCTGGTGCCCCAATTTTTTGATACTCAAGTGTATGCATTAATACAATTCAATATCCAGAATGTACTCCCCTCTTTCCTGTGTATAGGATACTTTTGAGCACCTCACCTCACCTTAACCTCGTTTATTCCCTTTTTTGGAAGGATCGAGCAAATAGAAGAGGAGGTGGAGTATGTTTATATGTTAAACCGGACCTAAAACCTATAATAACGGAAGATGTTTATGAAGGGAATGATGAAAATGTACAGATCTTGTGGATAAAAATAAGCAGTGGAAGTTAAAGTATAATGACAATGTTTGTATGAATATGCTTTAAACCACCAAATATCGGTGAGATTGAGGAAGCTAAAATACTTTTGCAAATAGAGAAGGCATCAAAACTAGGTAATGTTTGCATAATGGGTGATTTTAATTATCCAGACATAGACTGGGGCATTGTTAGAAAAGCACACTTATCAGTGTATACCCTTGGGTAATAAGTATAAAAGAAATAAGTCAAAACCAATGTGGCTAAATAAACAGATAGGAGAGGAGATGGACAAGAAGAGGAAGGTGTTAAGATTCTTTAAGTCAGAAAGGGGGGAGACATCATATCAGAATTATAAGGAATGTAATAAAAATTGCAAAAGGGCGATCAAATTAGCAAAAATGGATAATGAAAAAAGGATTGCAATAGAAAGTAAGATCAACCCTAAAAAAGTATTTAAGTACCTTAATAACAAAAAAATGAGAAAAGAAAATATAGGACTCTTTCAGTGTGAGATGGGTAGGCAGATTATTGGAGATGAGGAAAAAGCAGATGTATTAAACAAATTCTTTGCCTCTGTGTTTACCAGGGAAGAATCAATTTCAATAGTAGTGCCACAAGAGGAAGCCACAACCTCCATATTAATGAACAATTGGTTAACTGAGGAAGAAGTTCATAAGCGGCATGAAAAAATTAAAGTAAATAAGGCACCTGGCCCCGATGGTATACATCCAAGAGTTCTCAAGGAGCTAAGTTCAGTAATTGCCAAACCATTACATTTAATATTCAAGGACTCCATTTCCACAGGCTCATTACCACAAGATTGGCGTAAAGCAGATGTGGTGCCTATATTTATAAAGGTAGCTAGATCACAACCGGGGAATTACAGACCTGTAAGCCTGACTTCAATAGTGGGGAAACTACTTGAAGGTTTAATACGGAATTATATTCAGGAATACCTAATGTAAAACCAAATCATTAGTAATAGTCAGCATGGATTTATGAAGGATAGATCATGCCAAACTAACCTTATTTGTTTGTTTGAGGAGGTAAGTAGGAATTTAGACCAGGGTAATGCAGTTGATGTGATCTACTTAGATTTGCAAAGGCTTTTGATACGTTCCATACAAGAGGTTGGTGTACAAAATAACGCAAATTGGACTCAGTAATAATATAGCCACCTGGATTGAAAATTGGTTGAAGGATAGATAACAGAGGGTTGTCATAAATGGAACTTTTTCAGGTTAGGCTAATGTCGTGAGTGAAGTACCTCAGGAATCGGTACTGGGAACCCTGCTTTTTAACTTGTTTATTAATGACCTTGAAGTTGGCATCGAGAGCAAAGTCTCCATCTTTGCTAATGATACTAAATTGTGTAAGGTAGTAGAATCAGAGCAGGATGTAATTTCTCTTCAGAAGGACTTGGAGACGTGGGCAGGTAAATGGCAGGTGAGTTTAATACAGATAAATGTAAGGTTATGCATTTGGGATGCGAGATAAAACAGGTGACTTACAAATTAAATGGGTATAAATTGGGGGAATCCTTGATGGAGAAGGATTTAGGAGTGCTTGTAGACAGCAGGCTTAGCAATAGTGCCCAATGCCATGCAGTAGCTGCAAAGGCACACAAAATCTTATCTTGCATTAAACGGGCAATGGATGGAAGGGAAGTAAACATAATTATGCCCCTTTACAAAAAGTTAGTGGGACCATACCTTGAATATGGAGTACAATTTTGGGCACCAATCCTAAGAAAAGACATTATGGAACTAGAGGGAGTGCAGAGAAGAGCCACCAAATTAATAAAGGGGATGGACAATGTAACTTATGGGGAGAGGCTTGCTAAGTTAGATTTATTTACATTAGAAAAGAGGCGTCTAAGAGGGGATATGATAACTGTATACAAATATATTCGGGGACAGTACAAGGAGCTTTCAAATGAACTATTCATCCCAAGGGCAGTATAAAGCACTCAGGAGCATCCCTTTAGGTTGGCGGAAAGGAGATTTCACCAGCAACCAAGGAAAGGGTTCTTTACAGTAAGGGCAGTTAAAATGTGGAATTCATTAACCATAGAGACAATACAATAAATTTGTTCCAAAAAGGTTGGACATCTTTTTAGAAAGGAAAGGTATACAGGGATATACCAAATAAGTATACATGGGATGAATGTTGATCCAGGGATTAATCCGATTGCATAATTTTTGGAGTCAGGACGGAATATATTTTTCCCCTTATGAGATATCATTGAATGATATAACAATGGGATTTTTTGTTTGCCTTCCTCTAGATCAATAGGTAAGTATAGTTATAGGATAAAGTATCTGTTGTCTAAATTTAACATAGGTTGAACGTACGTCTTTTTTCAACCTCATCTACTATGTAACTATGTAACTATGTAACCCACCCAGTCAGTCACCCACCCAGTCAGTCAGTCACCACCCAGTCAGTCAGTCTCCCACCCAGTAAGTCAGTAACCCACCCAGTAAGTCAGTCAACCACCTAGTAAGTCAGTCACCCACCCAGTCAGTCACCAACCCAGTCATTCACCCACCCATTCAGTCACCAACCCAGTCAGTCAACCACCCAGTCAGTCACACACCCAGTCTTTCAGTCACCCACCCAGTCAGTCAGTCAGTCAGACAATCAGTCAGCCAGTCAGTCAGTCAGTCAGTCACCAAAGACAACCACCCAGGCAGTCAATCACCCACCCAACCAACCAGTCAGTCACCCACCCATGCAGACATTCTGTCACCTGAGTCAGTCACCAACCCACCCAGACACCCACCCAGTCACCCTCCCACACACCCATCCAGTCAGTCACCCACCCAGTCAGTCAGTCACCCACCCAGTCAGTCAGACACCCAACCCAGTTACCCTCCCACCAACCCAGTCACCCACCCACCAACCCAGTCAGTCAGTTACCCACCCAATCAGCCAGTAACCAGGGCAGTCAGTCATCCAAGCCACCCACCCAGGCAGTCAATCACCCACCCACCCAGCCAGGCAGTCAGTCAGTCACCCACACATATAGACAGTCTGTCACCCGAGTCAGTTACCCACCCATCCCAGTCACCCTCCCACACACCCATCCAGTCAGTCACCCCCCAGTAAGTCAGTCACCCAACCCAGTAACCCTCCACCAACCCAGTCACCCACCCACCCAGTCAGTCAGTCAGTCAGTCAGTCACCCAGGCAGTCAGTCAGTCACCCAAGACACCCACCCAGGCAGTCAATCACCCACCCAGCCAAGCAGTCATTCACCCACCCATTCAGTTACCAACCCAGTCAGTCCCCCACCCAGTCAGTCACCCACCAGGTCAGTCAGCCAGTCACCCACCCACCCAGTCAGTCACACACCCAGTCATTAGGTCACACACCCAGTCATTCAGTCACACAACCAGACAATCAGTAACCCACCCAGTCAGTCAGTCAGCCAGGCAGTCAGTCAGTCAGTCAGTCACCCAAGACAACCACACAGGCAGTCAATCACCCACCCAGCCAGGCAGTCTGTCACCCGAGTCAGTCAAGGTCACCCAACCCAGTCACCCTCCCACGCACCCGTCCAGTCAGTCACCCACCCAGTCAGATGGTCATCCACCCGGTCAGTCACCCAACCCAGTCACCCTCCCACCAACCCAGTCAAGTGTCAGTCACCCACCCAATCAGTAAGTAAAACAGGCAGTCAGTCACCCAAGACACCCACCCAGGCAGTCAATCACCCACACAGCCAGACAGTCCGTCACCTGAGTCAGTCAAGTCACCCCATGCTAATCTATGCACACACCAGAATTTAACACAAATTTTCCGATCACCCGCCTCAACATTCAAATCTCCCGCTAACTCGGTAGAAGGAGAAAAGTTACGACTTGTTGCAGAGAGTTGGCATGTCTGCATTCACGAGATGGGGTTAGGCAGAACAATGCCTCACTCCCTGAGGAGCAGCCTACATACAGGAACTCCAACCTAAATTTGAGTAGGAAGCATTTTATATACCTGGAGGGGGGGGATTCCTGCCCCCAAATTGGGTAGGTTTAGATGATTGACAGGCATCACACCATACTACATGTGACCCAGTTAACACCCCCCCCACTCCCCCACCCACCTCCAGGCATGATACTCCCAACTGCAATTAGGCCTGCACCTGGATATGGCAACAAATTAACCGGTGGCCTAACAGACTCACATGCTGGCCCATGTGAGAGGAATTTAACCCTAACTGCCTGCACCTTACCAGGACTTACATGCTTAGGCCAGGAAACACATAGCCAGGGTCACAAGGCTACATTAAGAATATTTTTGTTATTGTGGTTTCAACAGTAAGGTTCTGCGGTACCAATCCTGTTGTAAAAAAATAAAGGATGATGTCACATCGTTTTGAACTAATCACCTGGTTCAGCAATCAATGGGATTGTTGTCAATCCCATTGACTGTAATACCATGTGATATAGCCAAGTGGTTTGAAGGATGTGACGTACCTCCCTTGGAGATGACGTCACATCCTTCACCAAAAAAATAAATTGGTGGGCACATGATACCACGTCCAATCAGATTGAAGCTGTACCATCTGACCTGAAAATGTGACGTCACAGGCCATATATAAGGCCTTGACGTCTCATTTTACATCAAGAAGCCGACGAGACAACATAGTGTTGAGGATTTAACATGGGGCTATGGATTAATAGATGAAGAAATAACGACAGATGAAGAAAAAAGAAGGTGATACAAGATCAAAGAAAGAAGAATTTTGTTTCCTGTTCCGGATCTTCAAGGTGCATGGCGTTGGATTGACTTTGATGACGTGGCTATACGAGAGCTTCCTGATAGGCCGGGATTCGGAGGGTCAACGCTTCTAAAGGTAAGAAAAATATAGAATGTATGTAATGTTATTTTTACAGGTTTTTTTTATTGTATTTTTGTATTTTCATGTTTTTCATTGCCCATTGACTGCTAATGTATTAATCTGTGCCCCTTTAGGGTATCGATCAATACAGTGATAGCCAATGCATTTTTTGGCAAATGCTTGTTTTCTATGGAGTGTTATTTTTTATTTTTCTGTTAATTGTTTGTATTAAATTGTTTGTAATGTTGATGGCTTGTTTTTCTTTATTTTGCAGATTCTTTAGCGTTTTTAATTAATTATTTCTTGTGTTGGCTCCTGATTTTAATTGATGTGTTCGCTAGTGGTTTATTAATTAATTAATTGATTGATTGATTGATTTGTTGGCGACTGGTTAAAATGAATTAATTGTTTTGTTGGTTAGTGCTTTTATTTATGTACTTGGTTGGCTAGTGTTTTTATTTGATTTATTTAATTGTGGTGTTTAGGGGCCTGTGTATATGTTTTATTATTATGTATTTGGGGCGTCATGCTTTTTTATTAGGTTGACCATTGCCTACTATAGTGGCTTATCATGCCCATATTATATACAACTATGCCAATCAATGGGTACAGAGTGGATATAGTGGTCCTGGGGTGGGTGGTTAGGCCTCCAGGGTGGGTAGCAGGGGAGGATGGGTTAACCCCTTAATTTCTATAGAGGTTATTAACCGCTAAGGTGATTAAGGGGTTAGGGGCCATTAGATTGTATTTCTTTATGTACTCTTGCTGGCATCGGAGGACATATAGTTACATAGTTACATAGTAGATGAGGTTGAAAAAAGACATAGGTCCATCAAGTTCAACATATGCTAAATTTAGACAACAGATACTTTATCCTATATCTTTACTTACTCCAGAGGAAGGAAAACAAAAACCCCCATTAAGGGGAAACATTAATTCCTTCCTAACTCTAAGAATTGGCAATCGGATTAATACACACAAAAAAAAAACCCGCACAGCTTATGCTAACCACAGTGAGGTGCTGACTGGATGGAGACTAATAATATCATATGAGAGAAAAAAGGACCCAGTCTTCCAGCACTCTGTCACAACAAATGTAGAATTATAAAATTAAAATACTTTATTGATAACCAAGAATAAAAAATTGGGTGTTAAAACGTAATTAAACGGTGTGTTATAACAGCACTTGACTGTATCCTTCATAACCCATCCGAGATAAGGTGGGTAGATATAGTGATAAGATCCCTTATAGATATTCGGGATCAAGGCGCTATCTGTTATAGCTTCCTAAAAGATATAGGAGATGGGTCTATTGGAGCTCACTTAGAGGTTAATCTCAGTATTAGTGTATCAGTGCATGTGTTACGCACTCAAGTGACACACCAATAATATAAGCGTTTTATGGCATAGTAAGCGACAGGTTAGACCATATCTGCCCCTGCTTGAAATAGCGCTGCTCGCTTGATAATCTCGCTAACATTAAAGGTGCTAGGTCTATGGTGGAATCGTATTGTGCCCACAAATGAATTAAAGCGCAGGCTAATAAGCAAACAAAAGGTAAGGTATAATTCCGTTGGCATTGATCAGGTGTGTATTTGATATACCATGGACACCTATACTGCAGAAAGTAATTGATGCAGACCACCATATGTGCTGCTGATATGTCGTAGGATTTATGGGTGTGCTCTTGATCCACAGGGCTCATCTATATTATCAGTTGAGTATGGCTGCATCAATATTGAGCTTGATGGTGCAGTGTGATTACCAGTCATACATTAGCCATTCTGTTTGAATCCACATAGATACACCTAGTGCACATTCACAGTCACTGATCCCAGGGCTGGGTGATATGGTGCATAAAGGAGGCGGCTAATGTTGAAGCAACCTCCACTGTAATTGTGGTGGCTAGAGCTGGTATCAACGCTGTAAACTGCTCAAAAGTAAGTCTGCCAGTATCTGGTGAATACACTGACAAAATGCCAATAGTGTCAACCGGTAGGTAAAGCGGGTGTATGTGGGGTTGCTGATGGGATGAAGAACACACTGTAAGATCACCCCACCCCCCTTTATTAACCCTTGCTGACAGATAAATACCTAATACCAGTTTGTGGGGGGGAGCGGTCTATCTGTGAATCGCATGGTCCCCTATATCAGCGCTGATCTTGGTTATATCAGCGCTGATATGCTCGAGGACCTGCCTGTCTGTGAGTGAATAGACCCTGTGAGGTAGTAGGATCCCGCGGTACAGTGACACAGCGCGATCCTAAGTAAACATACACGCCGGGGGAAACCGCAAGTCTAACAACGCGGATCAATATCCATCAGCTGTTGTGTTCAAATCAACCGGTTTCCCGCGTGTGCAGGAGAGAAAATGCCGACGCGCGCGTTTCATGTAGTGAACGCTTCTTCAGGGCACGTAGGGGGAGGTCCCTGCGTGTAGAGGTATGTTTATATAGCCAAGATGGAATTGCCTGTTTCCTCACTTAACCCCTTCATTACTGCTGCATGGCGGATATGATATCCCACTACCATTAGTGCACTGTGTGTGGCCTGCATACTCGTAACTGCCTTGATGCCAGATTCAGGGTGCCCACTAATTTGTTGCAATAGTGTCAAATCAATTGCAACATCACATTGGGCTGAATAGCTATGGCTGAAATACTGTTTATATATGTGATGTGTTGCTGTTGCAACTACTCACATAGGCTAGGGGATTAGTGTTGTAAGCTTTAATATTCATGGTTGAAAGTGATGGTTGGTCACTAATAGTAAGGGTATATCTATGAATCTAGATAGTACCAGATGCTAATACACTATATTCCATTGATTGAATAAAACGAAAAATAAAGTAATGTAAGCACACTGTGTCGTTGTTTCATTGAATGTATGAGGTTTATTCTGATGTTTGATGGCTGATACAAGGGGAGGGGGGGGTTGGCTAGACATAGGGCATGTGGGAATTATATGAAAGGGCTAAACACAAACCCCTCATTGAGTCCAAGTGGGCTTAGTGTTCCCAAGGTATAAATCCACCTGGACTCGATCTTTAATAGTTCGTTGTCCCAATCCCCGCGTCTAATTCCTGGAGAAAATTGGTCTATCCCCATGAAGCTCATGGCTTTGAGATCCCCAGGTTGGCACCTGTTGGCATGATTGGCCACTGGAGTGTCTAGTTTGTTCCGGATAGAGCCTACGTGTTCAAGTATCCGTGTTTTTAGGGGACGGCGGGTTTTGCCCACGTACTTTTTCCCACATTTGCATGTTCCCATGTAAATCACTCCCAATGTATTGCAATTAATGAATTTGCGTATGTCAAAATGCTTCCTGTTGTTATAGTTACTGAAGGTTTTAGAAACTGTCATAGTATATTTGGTTTCTAAAACCTTCAGTAACTATAACAACAGGAAGCATTTTGACATACGCAAATTCATTAATTGCAATACATTGGGAGTGATTTACATGGGAACATGCAAATGTGGGAAAAAGTACGTGGGCAAAACCCGCCGTCCCCTAAAAACACGGATACTTGAACACGTAGGCTCTATCCGGAACAAACTAGACACTCCAGTGGCCAATCATGCCAACAGGTGCCAACCTGGGGATCTCAAAGCCATGAGCTTCATGGGGATAGACCAATTTTCTCCAGGAATTAGACGCGGGGATTGGGACAACGAACTATTAAAGATCGAGTCCAGGTGGATTTATACCTTGGGAACACTAAGCCCACTTGGACTCAATGAGGGGTTTGTGTTTAGCCCTTTCATATAATCCCCACATGCCCTATGTCTAGCCAACCCCCCCCCTCCCCTTGTATCAGCCATCAAACATCAGAATAAACCTCATACATTCAATGAAACAACGACACAGTGTGCTTATATTACTTTATTTTTCGTTTTATTCAATCAATGGAATATAGTTTATTAGCATCTGGTACTATCTAGATTCATAGATATACCCTTACTATTAGTGACCAACCATCACTTTCAACCATGAATATTAAAGCTTACAACACTAATCCCCTAGCCTATGTGAGTAGTTGCAACAGCAACACATCACATATATAAACAGTATTTCAGCCATAGCTATTCAGCCCAATGTGATGTTGCAATTGATTTGACACTATTGCAACAAATTAGTGGGCACCCTGAATCTGGCATCAAGGCAGTTACGAGTATGCAGGCCACACACAGTGCACTAATGGTAGTGGGATATCATATCCGCCATGCAGCAGTAATGAAGGGGTTAAGTGAGGAAACAGGCAATTCCATCTTGGCTATATAAACATACCTCTACACGCAGGGACCTCCCCCTACGTGCCCTGAAGAAGCGTTCACTACGTGAAACGCGCGCGTCGGCATTTTCTCTCCTGCACACGCGGGAAACCGGTTGATTTGAACACAACAGCTGATGGATATTGATCCGCGTTGTTAGACTTGCGGTTTCCCCCGGCGTGTATGTTTACTTAGGATCGCGCTGTGTCACTGTACCGCGGGATCCTACTACCTCACAGGGTCTATTCACTCACAGACAGGCAGGTCCTCGAGCATATCAGCGCTGATATAACCAAGATCAGCACTGATATAGGGGACCATGCGATTCACAGATAGACCGCTCCCCCCCACAAACTGGTATTAGGTATTTATCTGTCAGCAAGGGTTAATAAAGGGGGGTGGGGTGATCTTACAGTGTGTTCTTCATCCCATCAGCAACCCCACATACACCCGCTTTACCTACCGGTTGACACTATTGGCATTTTGTCAGTGTATTCACCAGATACTGGCAGACTTACTTTTGAGCAGTTTACAGCGTTGATACCAGCTCTAGCCACCACAATTACAGTGGAGGTTGCTTCAACATTAGCCGCCTCCTTTATGCACCATATCACCCAGCCCTGGGATCAGTGACTGTGAATGTGCACTAGGTGTATCTATGTGGATTCAAACAGAATGGCTAATGTATGACTGGTAATCACACTGCACCATCAAGCTCAATATTGATGCAGCCATACTCAACTGATAATATAGATGAGCCCTGTGGATCAAGAGCACACCCATAAATCCTACGACATATCAGCAGCACATATGGTGGTCTGCATCAATTACTTTCTGCAGTATAGGTGTCCATGGTATATCAAATACACACCTGATCAATGCCAACGGAATTATACCTTACCTTTTGTTTGCTTATTAGCCTGCGCTTTAATTCATTTGTGGGCACAATACGATTCCACCATAGACCTAGCACCTTTAATGTTAGCGAGATTATCAAGCGAGCAGCGCTATTTCAAGCAGGGGCAGATATGGTCTAACCTGTCGCTTACTATGCCATAAAACGCTTATATTATTGGTGTGTCACTTGAGTGCGTAACACATGCACTGATACACTAATACTGAGATTAACCTCTAAGTGAGCTCCAATAGACCCATCTCCTATATCTTTTAGGAAGCTATAACAGATAGCGCCTTGATCCCGAATATCTATAAGGGATCTTATCACTATATCTACCCACCTTATCTCGGATGGGTTATGAAGGATACAGTCAAGTGCTGTTATAACACACCGTTTAATTACGTTTTAACACCCAATTTTTTATTCTTGGTTATCAATAAAGTATTTTAATTTTATAATTCTACATTTGTTGTGACAGAGTGCTGGAAGACTGGGTCCTTTTTTCTCTCATATGATACAATCGGATTAATCCCTGGATCAACATCCTTCCCATGTATACTTATTTGGTATATCCCTGTATACCTTTCCCATCGAAAAAGATGTCCAACCTTTTTTTGAACAAATCTATTGTATCTGCCATCACAGTCTCCATGGGTAATGAATTCCACATTTTAACTGCCCTTACTGTAAAGAACCTTTTCCTTTGTTGCTGGTGAAATTTCCTTTCCTCCAACCTTAAGGGATGGCCCCGAGTCCTTAGTACTGCCCGTGGGATGAATAGTTCTTTTGAAAGCTCCTTGTATTGTCCCCGAATATATTTGTATATAGTTATCATATCCCATTTTAGACGCCTCTTTTCTAATGTAAATAAATCTAATTTAGCTAGCTTCTCCCCATAAGTTAGATTGTCCACCCCCTTTATTAATTTGGTGGCTCTTCTCTGCACTCTCTCTAGTTCCATAATGTCTTTCCTTAGGATTGGTGCCCAAAATTGTACTCCATATTCAAGGTGTGGTCTTACTAGTGCTTTGTAAAGGGGCATAATTCTGTTTACTTTCCTTTCATCCATTGCCCGTTTGATGCAAGATAAGATCTTGTTTGCCTTTGCAGCTACTGTATGACATTGGGCACTATTGCTAAGCCTGCAGTCTACAAGCACTCCTAAATCCTTCTCCATCAAGGATTCCCCCCAATATATCTCCATTTAATTTGTAGTCGCCTTTTTATTCTTGAATCCCAAATGCATAACCTTACATTTATCTGTATTAAACCTCATCTGCCATTTTCCTGCCCACGTTTCCAGTCTCTCCAAGTCCTTCTGAAGAGAAATTACATCCTGCTCTGATTCTATTAGCTTACATAATTTAGTATCATCAGCAAAGATGGAGACTTTTCTCTCGATGCCAACCTCAAGGTCATTAATAAATAAGTTAAAAAGCAGGGGTCCCAGTACTGATCCCTGAGGTACTCCAGTCACGACTTTAGCCCAACCTGAAAAAGTTCCATTTATGACAACCATCTGTCCTTTAACCAGTTGTCAATCCAGGTGCATATATTATTACTGAGTCCAATTTTCTTTATTTTGTACACCAACCTCTTGTGTGAAACCATATCAAAAGCCTTTGCAAAATCTAAGTAGACCACATCAACTGCATTACCCTGGTCTAAATTCCTACTTACCTCCACAAAGAAACAAATAAGGTTAGTTTGGCATGATCTATCCTTCACAAATCCATGCTGACTATTACTAATAATTTTGTTTTCCATTAAGTATTCCTGAATGTTATCCCGTATTAAACCTTCAAGTAATTTCCCTACTTTTGAAAGCTGCAGTTCAGTCAATATCCTGCATGTGTGTTTTTTTTAAATAAATCAGTTCTGTAGTAAGAAAAAATACTTTTAGCATTTTCTGTTTTTTAAAAAACAACTTTGAAAGACCAATTTTCTTGTATTCTATTTTAACAGCCATCTGCTAAGGCACTGCCCCTTCATATCCTGTCACAAGCTCTGGCACACCCCTTTGTCAGCCCTGCCCTCCCTCTAGCACATGTCAGTGCAGGAGTGCTCGTGAATATTCATGAGCTTCCACTGAGAGACAAAAGCAAAAGAAAAACATATGCCAGCTCTAATTATGTCACCAAATTTCGCCTATCAATACATGGAGAACGAATTGACCTGCAGCTATACAGTTCTTTAAGTAATTAGAGATTGCACACATGAAACTATTGAAGTAAAAAAATAAATTAAAAAAAAAAAAGACTGAACTGCAGCTTGAAGTCAGGCTTACAGGTCTGTAATTTCCCGGTTGTGATCTAGCTCCCTTTATAAATATAGGCACCACATCTGCTTTACGCCAATCTTGTGGTACTGAGCCTGTGGAAATGGAGTCCTTGAAAATTAAATATAATGGTTTGGCTATTACTGAGCTTACTGTCGCGGCCGACTTTATTCTAACATTTACCCGGTCTCGGCCGCGACAGATACAGGGCGTGCGCCGAGGTGTCCCGTGCGCGCGCCGGAGCCTCGGAGGATCGGTCCTCCGATCGGGGCTTCCCCCTCCACTCTCCGGGTCCGCCGGGTCCCCCGGAGCCCCCCACCGCCATCCCCCACATTACAGCAACCCAGGGCATCGATGACGCGCCGCACGCCGAGGGAAAAAAACGAGCAAGCCGGGAAACCTCCCGGCTTGCGGCTCTAGCCAACTAAGGATAAAGTGTGTTGCCACAGTAACTCCTTGAGAACTCTTGGATGTATGCCATCGGGGCCAGGTGCCTTATTTACTTTAATTTTTTCAAGTCGCTTATGAACTTCCTCAGTTAACCAATTGTTCATTAATTTGGAGGTTGTGGCTTCCTCCTGCGGCACTACTATGGATCTTGATTCTTCCCTGGTAAACACAGAGGCAAATAATTTGTTTAATACCTCAGCTTTTTCCTTATCACCAATAATCTGCCTACCCATCTCACACTGAAAGGGTCCTATATTTTCTTTTCTCATTTTTTTTGTTATTAAGGTACTTAAAGAACTTTTTAGGGTTGACCTTACTTTCTATTGCAATCCTTTTTTCATTATCCATTTTTGCTAATTTGATTGCCCTTTTGCAATTTTTATTAAATTCCTTATAATTCTGATACGATGTCTCCATCCCTTCTCACTTAAAGAATCTAAACGCCTTCCTCTTCTTGTCCATTTCCTCCCCTACCTGTTTATTTAGCCACATTGGTTTTGACTTATTTCTTTTATACTTATTACCCAAGGGCATACACCGATAAATGTGCTTTTCTAACAATGTTTTAAAGACTGCCCATTTATCTTCTACATTTTTCCCTGCAAAAACATCATCCCATTGTATTACTACTAGATTAGATCTCAGTTTATTCAAATCTGCCTTACTAAAGTTTAAGGTCTTTGTTGAACACAAGTAATCTGTTTTTTGATAATTTATTTCAAATGAGACCATGTTATGATCACTGTTACCCAAATGTTCCAGGACTTGAATATTTGTTATTACTTCTACATTGTTTGATATGACCAAATCCAGTATTGCCCCTCTCCTGGTTGGTTCCTCAATAATTTGGGTCATATAATTGTCTTTAAGCACCCCCAAAAACCTGTTTCCTTTTGTTGTAACGCTAATCTCATTGCCCCAGTCTATGTCTGGATAATTAAAATCCCCCATTATGCAAACATGACCCAGTTTTGATGCCTTTTCCGTTTGCAAATGTATTATAGCTTCCTCAATGTCACAAATATTTGGTAGTTTATAGCATATTCCATGCTATTCCATGCTATACATGGACCTGCAGTATGCTGACAAGGACGCCCTTCATGATGGCAGGGGTAAGAAGAATGGTTTATTTACTTTATTTATGCTGGCTAATGTTTGATTTAATAACGGGCAAATTAGCTATTATCCATATCTGGATAATAGTTATTTTGCCCATTACAGTACTGTATTTGTTGAGGGGGTTAGGGGGGGGGGTTTATTTATTGAAATGTATTCCAATTTTTTTTTGCAAAAGAATTGGTACTGCAGGACAGCGGGGACACGTGGGGACCACATGAGGGCCGCGAGACACCCACGGGAAACACCTACGGTGACCACCAGAGGTCCCCCGGACACAAGGGGGAAACATCAACGGGGACCACCCGAGAGCCCCCAGACACTCGTGGGGACCACCCGAGGGCCCCAGACACCCACGGGGTCCACCTGGAGGCCCAGAGACACCTGCAGGGACCACCCGAGAACCCCCAGACACCAGAGGGACCACCTTGAGGTGCACCGACACCCGCAGGGACCACCCAGTGACCCCCACCGTCCCCTGGTTTCAATCCTGTGTATAAAAAAATTAATGATGGATTTATGTGGGGGTACAGGGGGTGGGTGGGTTGTGTATCGGTGGTTAGTACATATTGTAATGTTTATTGGGGGCAGAGGGGGTGAATGAAGTGTCAAGTACCCGCTTCATTCACCCCCACTGCCCCCAATAAACCTGCTATTTTGCCTTAACCCCTTCATTGCCTTAGCGGCTATCCGATACAGTATATGTATACTATATATAAATTGTGAGTGTTTTTTTAGGTTGACCATTGACTGGCATAGTGTTAAATAATGCCCATATTATATGGGGATGATGTACACACTGTGTCATTCAATTGTTTAATTGGCCTTTGTTATCTATTTAGTTGGCTATGTAATGTGTTTTATTTTGCAATGTAATTTGTTTTATTTGGTCCTGTTTTTTAATTCCTTCACCATTTCTTGCTATAGTGGTAAATCATGCCTATATTATATGACCATGATGTACCCACTGTACCAATGGATGGGTGAAGGGTGGAGGTAGTTGCCTAGGAAAGGTGGTTAGGCCTCCTCAGTGGGTAGTGGGAAAGGGTGGGTTAACCCCTTATTTACTGTAGCGGTTACTAACTAACTAACGAGGACATGGACGGTGATGAGGATGAGGACGGCCGTCATCGTGGCAGCCTGGCAGGGGTGACTGCAAATGTTATTTACTTGTTAATGTTGTATTTTAAACGGGCACGTGCACTATTATCCATATCTGGATAATATTAATTTTGCCCATTATTGTACTGTTTGTGTTAGGGGGCGGTGGAGGGAGGGGGGTGTATTTATTTAAAAGTATATATATATTTTTGGGGGGCACATGATTGGTACTGCAGGAAAGAGGGGACCCCCGGACACCTGTGTGGACCAGCCGCGGACCCCTGTGGGGCCCCCGGACACCTGTGTGGACCACCTGAGTGCCACCGCCGGCCTATAGTATAGTTCCTGCGCATAAAAAAAGATATATGTATAGGGGTTGTTGGGGGAACAGGGGGTTGGTGGGTTACATATTGCATTGTTTATTGGGGGCAATTGTCCCCAATAAACATGTTATCGTGCCTTAGCCCCTTCATTACCTTGGTAATGAAGCTGCTTTAATGTATTTTTTTTTAATTGTGTGTGGGAGTAGCGGTCTCCTGAGCTGAACCGCTTTGATTTCTGGCTCATCAGGACCCCCTGCTTCCCTAGTTACAGGCCCCGGTATAGGGCATAGGGTGCCAGTGTCGCCGCCATCTTTAAAGCGTCCACGTGACGTGACGTGTGCCATGTAAATAATGGAGATACCGGCACCCCATATCTGGGCCTGTAACTCGGAAAGCAGGGGGTCGCAGAAGCTGAAATCAATGCGGGTCAGGTCAGGAGACTCCATGCTCCCGCACAATATTATGTGGCCTGGGTTCCCCTTCAGTCCCCTACCTCCGCTGCAGCTCTGGAGAGGGTCTGTGCTGCGAGGGGGGTTGCACTGGACAAGCACATCACCGTGGGCTCCCGGCGGCATCTGACAAGGGCGCCACCATCTTGCGCGAGGTTCGCGCATGCACAGTGAGGGCGGGAGTTGCGGAGGCCCTCAGACAGCTCGAGCATACACAGGAAGATCCGCGGCAGCCATTACATGTCACCCATGCACAGTGGTACAACACTCGAAGACACAACCAATAGGGAGAGGCTTCAAGCAGGGACTACATGTCTCATGAGCCTTGTAAGAGACCACATGCCCTCAGATAGCCAATAGGGCTTCAGATATCCCTGCTGACAGGATAGGGATATGACACACTCAGACCACGCTAGTCAGTGGGTGCTGGGAGAGAGTTAGGGGAGGATGTATGTGTGCAGGGGTCAGTGGCCCTCTGCACTAGGCCAGCATTCCCCTAGGCCCCAGCTAGGCCCTGAATCAATACCAGCTTGTGGCTGCTTTAGGGAGAGGCCCTAGGTAGGGACTCTGCCTCAGTAGCAGTGATAGTCAGAGACACAGCTGCTATGCTGCGCAACCCTGAGAAGTGAGTTCTGGGACCAGAGCTCCACTAAGAGAGAGAGACTGCCTTCAGGGTGGGATCACCCCCGGGCAATATCTCCAGTGGAGTCCAGGACGTCGCGGAGGAGATCGTGGATCGGAGGATACTTTGTAAAGTTGTCGGCGGGCCCGGGTGCCTGACAGCGCTGATCACGTCTAAGGGGTGGGGCTCATAACTTGGGGACATGTAAGAGGAAGAGTGGCCAAGGGCCTCATACAGTATTGTGGACACGGTGTGGGTTAACACGGTGGAGGGTTATGCCTTGCATGGTGCGTGGGCAGTTGTACTATTAGTCATATACAGTTATAACATTATTAGATTGATAAGAAATATGTTGCTAAGTAAAGGTGGTTCTATTTTACACTGTGTGGGTGTGATAAATGGTGTTGGGTCTTGTGAGGGGCTCCTCCCACTACGTTGGGATCCCTCTCAGGTGGAGGCGCTGCATCAGATTTGAAAGTACATCACCACAGGCTCCCCGTGGCGGAGGTTTAGGCTCCTGTGAGCCATCAGGTAACAGGGCAGCACCAGTAGACTCTTCAAACTACAGATAAAGAGGGCTACGATTAATAAAAATTATATTAAAGCAGCTTCATTGCCATAGCGGATAGCCGCTACGGTAATGAATAATTTTTTAATTGTGAGGTGTGTTTTGATACTAGTGTAGATGAGCAGGGCGTCTCCTGTGCGGAACCGCATTGCTTTCATCCTCGGGGACCCCCTACTTCATGAGATATTCCCCTGCAGGATTTAAATCAACCGGTCATGTGATGCGGGAGCTTTAAAAGCACGGAGGATATCGGTACCCCTTAACGGGGCCTGTATCTCATGAAGTATGGGGTCCCCGAGGCTGAAACCAATGCGGTTAAGCTCAGGAGACCCCTGCTCATCTACACTAGTATTAAAATCTATATTTTTACAGTACAATCACCTGTAAGAGCCGTGCATGGAGACGCAGCGTCTCCCTGCAGCTCTTACAGGCTGCTTTTTTTTCTATCAGCTATCGTACTTTACAAGTTTAAGCGTGATAGCAGGGGGGAAAAAACAGCTTGCGTGATACAGCAGTTTTGTGATCAGCCTTAACAAAATACCCTTCACTTGTTAGTGCCTATGTAAATGCAAAAGCTCATTGCTTAGTACAGCTAAACCCTGTTAAAGCGCAGTCCTCTGGGGCCACCCGATCCAACTGCGCTAGAACCGGGGTCGAGCTAATTTTTTTTAAAAATGGCCACCGTGCACCTGATCGGGAGGGAGGGAGTAAGGAGGGAGTAAGGAGGGAAGGAAGGAAGAGTTGGCCGGAAGCCCTACACGTCCCCCAGCAACGGCCCTCCGAGTCCAGCCGCAACCTGCTCCTTACCTCCCACCACCGGCATCCATCCCACTCCACCGGCATCCACTTCCTCCCCCACCGAGGCCCCCACACCTACCGGCCCTCCACAGCATAATCAGTTTGGGCCTAACCCACGCGGCCCCCCGAGTCCCAACCTGCTCCTCACTCACCCCCCCTACCGGCATCAACACCACCCCTCCTCCTCCTGACACCCCCCTCCTCCCGAAACCCCCCCCACCCCCACCTCCCGGCACCCCCCCTCCTCCCGACACCCCCCTCCTCCTGACACCCCCCCTCCTCCCGACACACCCCACCTCCTCCCGAAACCCCCCCACCCCCACCTCCCGGCACCCCCCCTCCTCCCAACACCCCCCCTCCTCCCGACACCACCCCCCTCCTCCTGATGCCAGCTCCGCTCCGATCTCAGCAGCCGACACCAAAGGTAGGGAGGGGGAGTGGGAGATGTGGTGTGCTGTGCAGTGTAGTGTGCTGTGAGTGCTGTGAGAGTGTGTTGTGAGTGTTGTGAGAGTGTGCAGTGAGTGATGTGTGCTGTGAGAGTGTTCTGTGAGTGCTGTATGCAGTGAGAGTGTGCTGTGAGTGCTGTGTGCAGTGAGAGTGTGCTGTGAGTGCTGTGTGCTGTGAGAGTGTGCTGTGAGTGCTGTGAGTGATGTGAGTGCTGTGTGTTGTGAGAGTGTGCTGTGAGTGCTGTGAGTGATGTGAGTGCTGTGTGCTGTGAGCAGTGTGCTGTGAGTGCTGGGAGTGTGTGCCGTGTGCAGTGAGAGTGTGTGCAGTGAGTGCTGGGAGTGTGTGCAGTGAGAGTGTGTGCTGTGAGCAGTGTGCAGTGAGTGCTGGGAGTGTGTGCAGGGAGAGTGTGTGCAGTGAGTGCTGGGAGTGTGTGCAGGTTGCAGTGTGCAGTGAGAGTGTGTGCAGTGTGCAGTGAGAGTGTGTGCAGTGAGTGCTGGGAGTGTGTGCAGTGAGAGTGTGTGCTGTGAGCAGTGTGCAGTGAGTGCTGTGAGTGTGTGCAGTGTGCAGTGTGCAGTGTGCAGTGGGAGTGTGTGCAGTGTGCAGTGAGAGTGTGAGCTGTGAGCAGTGTGCAGTGAGAGTGTGTACTGTGTGCAGTGAGTGCTGGGAGTGTGTGCAGTGTGCAGTGTGTTCAGTGAGAGTGTGTGCAGTGTGCAGTGAGAGTGTGTGCTGTGAGCAGTGTGCAGTGAGTGCTGGGAGTGTGTGCAGTGAGAGTGTGTGCAGTGAGTGCTGGGAGTGTGTGCAGTGTGCAGTGAGAGTGTGTGCCGTGTGCAGTGAGAGCGTGTGCTGTGAGCAGTGTGCAGTGAGAGTGTGTGCTGTGAGCAGAGTGCTGGGAGTGTGTGCAGTGTGCAGTGGTGCAGTGAGAGTGTGTGCAGTGAGAGTGTGTGCAGTGAGAGTGTGTGCAGTGAGAGTGTGTGCAGTGAGAGTGTGTGCAGTGAGAGTGTGTGCAGTGTGGCAGTGTGGCAGTGTGGCAGTGTGGCAGTGTGGCAGTGTGGCAGTGTGGCAGTGTGGCAGTGTGGCAGTGTGGCAGTGTGGCAGTGTGCAAAAAAAATGTTTAAAAAAATTTCAAATTAAAAACATTTTTAAACAGGAGCCACGTGAAAACCGCGTTATAACCGAATTTGCGTTATAACGGGTCGCGCTATAATGGGGTTAAGCTGTATATAGCCCCTTAATCTTCATCCATATTAGTGAAATACAAGATTGATACTCACAATTGAGGTAGAGTACTTACCTGCCACCTTCCAATGTTGTCACCCTATTAATAAAATATTTTTTTAACTAGATTTGATCTGCTTAGTCCCAGTTTTTTAAAACGCTGTGCTCTGCTTTTTTCTCCTTCATCACTTTCTGAATATAGGCTTTTTATTTAGTCTCCAAAAAACAAAAAGAGCTTATCTTCAGCATATAAACAGTTAACAAAAACATAAGTCCTTGATAAGGGCTTTTCCCAGCCAGGGTAGTTCAAGTCCAGGATGCAAAAGAGCAATAGTTACAATATTAACAGACCTTTGGCGCAGTGTTCTCTCCTTCCAGAGTTTCTGTATGGGTCTCTCTGGTTCAGACAGGCACCCAGAGCACTGAGAGCTACAAACTTTGAAGACACCCTAAGGCTGCACTTATAGTTAACGCGACGGTACATGCCGCCAATACAAATACTTACTTTAGGTTGAAAATGCGCTTAGTGCTCTGTGACCGCGCGACCACGCGACCTGGCGGCAGAATACAGGAGAGACAAATGAAATTGTTTCTCCAAGCGATGGCCGCATAACGTCAGCGTCACGTAAAGCGGTACAGCCAATGAGGCTGCACTGCTCATGTGCCACGCCCCCACTACGCTTCCCTCTCTCCTGAAAATCGCCTGCAGCAGAGAGGGAAGCATAGTTCAGTGATCGCGCTGCAGCAAGGTAACTATAAGCGCGGCCTAATGAAGCAGGTAAGCAGGCTAATCACGTCAGCCTGTTCTCAGACTGAGATTTAACCTGCTCAGTGTTGTGCTCAACCTTTAAACATAGATATCCCATGCATACCAATCAGATAGGGACTCCACCCTGTCACAAAGAGGATAAAGTTTTTAAGATACTAAAAAGAAATAAAAGGTAACTACACTTAGTTTTGTAAGTTGAAATAGTAGTTTATTCATTTGTGGGCAATAATAAATACATTAATATAGCAAATATGCTGCACATTTATTTATTTACAAAACAAAAACTTTGCCTCCATCCCCCCCCCCCCCCCCCCCCCGTTCCCCCCCAAATATGAATTTCTGGTTGTGCGCCTGGACTGCACCATACTCCAACCTGATGTGTATTCCAGCCAACAATGAGCAGCCACTTTACCTTCTGTTTCAACTTTGTACCTCATTCCCTCTAGTCTAGATTGTAAACTCTCACGAGCAGGCTCCTCATTACTTTTTTGTATGTAATTATCTATCAAATATCTTTACCCCCATTGTACTACGCTGTGGAATATGTTGGTGCTTAACAAATAAATTATAATAATAATAGGCTCACTTGACCGGCCACCAGCAGGACCAGATATCCAGGGAGTAGAGGAGGACCTAAGGAAGATGGGCTCCTACCTCCCTTTAATAGTAAGGGCATCTCAGGTCCAGCCACAGGTATAAGCCTCAACCCTATTTCCCTCCGACACCCTTTCACCCTTAGGGCTGTTATATAGTGTGTGCGGCCGTGCGCGTGCCTGTTCGAAGGCACGTTCACGTGCCGCATGCTTTTTTTAAGTATACTGTGAGAGCTGTGAAGGTACAGTGTTTGTGTGTGTGTGTGTGTGTAATTTATTATTTATTAAAAAAAAAAACATTGGTAAAAATAAAATATTTATTTATTATTTATTAAATTTGTGCAGACACACAAATACATACACACACACACACATATATACATATATTCAGCGCCGGCAGCGGCGCAAAAAGATGATTTTCCCCGTCTTTGCCACTGTCTGTCGGCTCCCCGCTCCCTGCCGTGCGCGCGCAGCCCTTGTATAGATGGGCTGAGTAACCTCAGCCATCTATAACTGCCGTGCGCGCGCATGGCGTAGCACACCCCGCCACTATAGAACGGCCCTTAGGCTGCCCTTAAGAGATTGCATTACAGTGACAAAACATGTAGAGGATCAAAAAAGGCAGCCGCTCCTTAAGGGTACAGTACTCACCAGTAGGTAAAAGTAAAAAAAACCTTATTAAACTACATAAAAACAGATACGATCCACAGACAGAACAAGAAAAACCTCCTCCCACACGTTTCGAACAGCTTGTGTTCTTTCTCAAGGAGTGAGAAAGAACACTAGCAGTTCGAAACGCGTGGGAGGAGGTTTTTCCTGTTCTGTCTGTGGATCGTATCTGTTTTTATGTAGTTTAATAAAGTTTTTTTTACTTTTACCTACTGGTGAGTACTGTACCCTTAAGGAGCGGCTGCCTTTTTTGATCCTCTACATGTTTTGCTACCACTTCCGGATCTGAGAGACGCCACGGAGGGAGGGTGCACCACACAGGTGCACCTGAAGCCAGGAGGACGCCAGGGAACAGTGACTGATCGTGAGTACGTTTGGTGCACCACACTGATATTGTTGGGGAGTTTTATTGCCGTTCCTCAAGGCTACCTACCCCCGCTACCCTGACAGTTACCTCCATTACCAGGCTGACATTAACTCCATATGCTCCACATTATTATTTGATTTCTACCGTGATATGGCGCAGCAGGTTCCTAGAGCTAAGTAGACTGCCCTTCTTTACAGTCACAAAGGCTGGAAATCTGATGTTCAGTTAATGTTATTTAATTTTTGCTAATTTTCATGGGCAAGATTATGTTTAGGAATGAAAGCGGAGTCAATAGAGGGCTGACCGCAACCACAAGATTGCTAACCCAAGCGATCCTGGAATTCTGATGGCACTGAATTTACGGTAATAGGAGTTGTGCCTCTAACCATGCCAAGGACTGTATATACCAAGATAAGTTCCTTGTACTGTAAGTATAAAGCCCCTTTTATATAATTCGGGACTGTGCATTTGTGCATCCCAACCTAAAGCTGTGCGGCTCAACTTACAGTAGGTGCAGGTGGGCTGGCCAGCACTCGCATCCCGGCACTCCTCAAAGGTTTCCTTTTTGCTACATTAAAAAAAAATGATATATTATTGTTACTGGGAAGTAATCACCACTTTAATATCGCTAAATATAAAAACATAAAAGTTTAATCGGTGCTCGCTTGCTTTGGAGATCCTGTATAACACATTGATGGAGCAACTGAAGAGTACCTTCTTTCATGTGCCAAGTGATGGAAGGTCTGAAACTCGTGCAGTGGATTTCAACCTATATTGTGGGTGGTTCTGCAAGAGGTTACCAGGGCTTCCATGAGACCACAGTTGTTACTGGCTCATATTTTAGTCTTCAAGAGTATTGTATTGTATTGTATGTCTTTATTTATATAGCGCCATTAATGTACGTAGCGCTTCACAGTAGTAATACACGTGGTAATCAAATAAATAACAGATCATGGGAATAAGTGCTTCAGACATAAAAGTAACATTAAGGAAGAGGAGTCCCTGCTCCGAGGAGCTTACATTCTAATTTGTAGGTAGGGAGAACGTACAGAGACAGTAGGAGGGAGTTCTGGTAAGTGCGTCTGCAGGGGGCTAAGCTTTATATCATGTGTCCAGTATTATCCACAGTGCTATTCATATGCTTGTTTAAGCAAGTGTGTCTTAAGGTGGGTCTTAAAGGTGGATAGAGTGGGTGCTAGTCGGGTATTGAGGGGAAGGGCATTCCAGAGGTGCGGGGCAGTCAGTGAAAAAGGTTTAAGGCGGGAGAGGGCTTTAGATAAAAAGGGGGTAGAAAGAAGACATCCTTGAGAAGAACGCAAGAGTCGGGATGGTGTATAACGAGAAATTAGGGCTGAGATGTAAGGCGGGGCAGAAGAGTGTAAAGCTTTAAACGTGAGGAGGGGAATAGAGTGCGAGATGCAGGATTTGATCGGAAGCCAGGAGAGGGATTTCAGGAGGGGAGACACAGAGACAGATTTAGGAAAGAGCAGAGCGATTTTGGCAGCAGCATTTAGGATAGATTGTAAGGGAGACAGGTGAGAGGCAGGAAGGCCGGACAACAGGAGGTTACAGTAATCAAGACGGGAGAGAATGAGGGCCTGAGTCAGAGTTTTAGCAGTCGAGCAACAGAGGAACGGGCATATCTTAGTGATATTGCGGAGGAAAAAGCGGCAGGTTTTAGAAACGTTTTGAATGTGAGAGGAGAATGTGAGAAAGGAGTCCAGTGTGACCCCTAAGCAGTGTGCTTGGGCTACTGGGTGAATGATAGTACTTCCAACAGTAATGTGGAAGGAGTTAGTAGAGCCAGGTTTGGGAGGAAGTATGAGGAGCTCTGTTTTAGCCATGTTGAGTTTAAGGCGACGGAGGGCCATCCAGGATGATATAGCAGAGAGACATTCAGAAACTTTGGTCTGTACAGCAGGTGTAAGGTCGGTGTTGAAAAGTAAATTTGTGTGTCATCAGCGTAGAGGTGATATTTAAACCCAAGAGATGTTATTAGGTCACCTAGAGAGAGTGTGTACAGAGAAAAGAGAAGAGATCCCAGGACAGAGCCCTGGGGTACCCCCACAGAGAGATCAATAGAGGAGGAGGTGGTGTTAGCAGAAGAGACACTGAAAGTACGATGGGAGAGGTAAGAGGAGATTCAGGACAGAGCTTTGTTCCGAATACCAAGAGTATGGAGAATGTGAAGGAGAAGAGTAAGACCCAATCATTTTACTTTTGCCATATTTTTCCATTAATAATTAAAAAGGTTATTATAATTTACACTATAATGTCAGACATTATACATATAATGACAAAAGCGAATTTTAGATTTAGAGAATATAAGCCCTAGCAGTCGCATTTTTCATCTATTGGATAAACGAGTTGGGGTTTCATGAACTCAATACATTCTAAGGGGTTCCACTGGCGATTCATACTATGAGGTACCAAGGATCCTGAAGGATTGAAAGCAACTACTGACACACAATAGCGCAGTACTTTTACGGGCAAATATACACTGAAGCTGAAGCATTAAATAAAAAGAAATCCTGCGCATAAACAAGTCTGTAACCATTAGTTGCAATGTATCCAGCAAAAGATCTTTCAAATGCACTGCTGCTTTCATTCTATTGTGATTGTCATCCTCCTCTGATCCATGTAAGGAATTAAAAATCTAAAGGTAGGAGGCAGCTGCAGTGGATGCTGTTAAATATGTAACCCGTTGGTAACTGGAGAAGGCAAAGGCATTAAAGGTCTCTTTAGTGCTTGAACAATGCAGGTTTGATATCCTTGTTTAGATAGGACATAAGACACCACAACCACTGTAACACAAATGAATCAATCAGCTAGAAAAGTAGCTTCCATGCAAATGAGTTCTTGCTTATGTAATTTGGGGGATCTCTTCATACTATTTCATGAGCTGGCCTCTCCTATAGTGAGCTGACATAACATCCTGTTTCCTAGCAACAAAATTCGAAATTACAGTGGAAATCCAACTTCAATCTTGTTAGCACTTCAATTATGTCTGGGAGTGCCCCAAAGTACTAGCAGCGTATATATTTGTGTGCTAGTGTCATGTGAATCTAAAATGCACTTCTATTTTCCATCACTTCCGACTGGGAGACAGTCTAGCTCAGAGTCGTTTTGGAGTTGTGTTGCTTTGCAGTTAGACCCTTCTGCATTAACATCACTTTATAAGCTCAGAGGTACTGTAGAGCTGGGCAAATTTTTGGGACAGATTTGAATCCGCAGGGGATCAGCCGGTTCCTTTGGACTGTGAATTTCCACAGAACAATTTAAAAAAATTGGCGATTTTTTTTATTATTGCCAATACACTCCACGTATTCCACAATCTGTTGGCATATTTTTAAGAATCCACCAACGAGTTGCTGAATCCATGGATTGGATTCTATGAATCCGTCAACGGATTGTATCAAATGGCGGTTATTGATGAATCTGCGTGGATTAAAACCGACCAAATCCATTTGCGGATTTTACACCGAGAAACAAATTTAGGGGGGAGGGGGAGTGCAAGAAAATCCGGGAGATGGATTTGGGCGGGTTTGCTCATCTCTACTCAGAGGCAATGGGGTATGACATTTGAGACTGCAGGTTTTGAGCCTCAATATAATTATTTTAACAAATATGCAGAATTTCATTCATTCACTGTCCGATGTAAGAAACTTGCTTATCAAGTCGTATACACTTGCCGTGAGTCTTTAAGACAAGTCAACACAAATTTACCAGAGACCATACCTGATAGATAAATTGACACAAACTGAATGGAGATATGTGTTGACAAGAGAATCAGATCTCCCTTCTTTGCTCTACCACTTCACATATTTGTTGCAAGCAGAGCAAGATTGAAGTTCATGTTAATTTCCTCTTCCTTAATTATACCTCCAGATCGTATGTGGCCTTGTCTGAGTCTATGTGCACAACTTGCATCAAACATCTCAAACACTTATTAGAATTGACACATAAGGTTAGATAGAATGTTGGATAATTGTCAGGTTACAGCTGCTCTAATTAGCTGTAGAATCCAGACTTAGAGCAACAGTGTCCAACAAAACATATTTTGAAGCCTGTCTGAGGTTTCCCAGAAAAACTCAGCAACTAATCTACAGGTAATGTTTTGTGTATTTGCAAAACAGGTCATTTTTAGACATTTGACACATGCACAAAAAATAATACCCATATCGTAGG
Organism: Ascaphus truei; assembly: GCF_040206685.1. Lineage (NCBI taxonomy): Eukaryota > Metazoa > Chordata > Amphibia > Anura > Ascaphidae > Ascaphus > Ascaphus truei. The sequence goes on from NC_134485.1 coordinate 161,051,967, forward strand.
AGGGCTGTACGAGTATGTGACTTGCGTGTGAAGACGGGATGGTGGGTGGAGGAACCTGTAGAACTGAGGCAAAGCTGCTCCCTTAGGACCGGCAGACCTATTTAAAGAAAGTTTTTTTTTATCATTTTGGTCACATGTGTATAAACTTAGTTGCTGGTTCTGTACTGTCAAGCTAATAGTGAGCTACAAACTAGACGCACAGGATTAAAGTGGGCACTGTACATGACACATTAAAGAAAAAATACCCAATAATGAAAAGGGAATATACAGGTTGCACTGGCTCAATATCCAAACACACTTTCTATGCTTAAACACTTGATCCTCTGAGAAGCTATGGAAGAAGGCTTGCTCCACTACGTGTTCCTCCTGTCCTGTTACAGCTGTGCACTATTTTCAACCAGGTAAAGTTATTTCTCTATGCTCATCAACGCTCACAGTTGTAACGCACAACATCTTTTCTCTTGGTTTAACTCTCCTCCAACCTTGTACTAACTTTTCCTACTACTTCAAAGACAAGGTAGATGAAAGATCTCTCTGTGCTTTCATCTGTACCTATTCTCTGGAAACCCCCATCATCTACCGTAGATGCCTTCTCACTGTAGGAAAGGAAGACGTATATCAGTTACTCCTCTCCCTCTCAACTCAGACCCTCACACTCACATTTTGAACTGTACTCTGGACCCAGGCTTATATGTAGCATGTGTGTACGTCCATGTAGCTTAACTCGTCCCCTTTTTAAAGCACACAAAGTCCTTCTATTTTCTTCAAATTTATTGAGGGGAGTTAACAGAAATATAAAAGTTCTATATGTGGATTGTGCAAGCAGATTTCTCTTGTCAGGAGAATAACCTATGAGTGGAAGGTGTTCTGCTATGGGGAGTGCTTCTCTCAGGGGAAGGTAAAAAGGATTTTCTTTTCTGAGGGAGCAGTAGAAGAATTGTCTACTCACTTTGGCTGCTTGTTGAGAAAGAAGAGAGCACACTCTTCTGTGAGACAGGAGCAGGCTAAGGGACATAGCAATATGCAGATAAAGTAGGGGGAGAGGACTAAATCAATCTCAAACTGTGAGTATTGGTAGGTTGCCAGGGCAAATGACTAGAGGCTGTAAAAAAGGGATTATTTGTCACAACTATGTTACAATATACATATCTCTGGCTGCTTCAGAGCAGCTTAGCTGGGGAGGGCTGGCAGCCTGAGAGCAGGAAAAATACAGAGAAATAAACAATCCTGTTCCAGGACACTCCCCGTCTGGTATCAGTAGATACCACTATATCTGACATATGTGGAACATATAAAATACAATAACAATGTATCAAGTTCATAATGTGGTGCCGACCGGTACCACCGGCTCCGAAATCTCTTTGGCAAGGGATGCCGAGTAGGCTCACCAGTCCGGGATAGCCAGGTGCTCCACAATGTCTCTTTGTCAAAGTCCTGCAACTGTTTCTTTTTGAACATGTCAGAGAACACTCTTTTTGCCTCGTGCTTTTGCCAACAGTTTGCAACCTGTGCATAGATGCCAGCCATGACAGCTGGCTGTTTTCCCACCACACATTTGGCGGAAATAAATGGCTGTACATCTGTGATGTGCCATTGTTCGCAGGAGGATTGTCCAATTTTTTTTCTTATTTTGGACAATCCCTTTGTCGAGCACCTTCTTGAGGTTGTTTTCTTCCCTTAGAGAAGTTGACTCATCATCTTTTGTCGTCTGGACTACTGAACATCCTAGGCCATTGTCAATTTTCCCCTGATATGATGATGTTTTTGTGGTTCTTAGGGGTATGACCTTGTTTCTCTTCCATGCTAAACCTTCCTGTCACTTGGATATGGTCAAGACATGGATTGGAGAGGGGTGTGTGTCCACGTTCCGTTATATTTGTTCTGCGGGCGTCGACGTAGTCTGGTTTGTGCCCTTTACCAATGCATACATTGCCCACTATCACACACCCTAGGTCAAGTTTTTGGGCGTTGTGGGGTCCGTTGCGCTGTTTGCGGACTTTGTGCACCCTCCGGATGTCCCTGCCGAGCAGTAGCAAAATCTTGACATCTTGCTCTATCGGCGGGATGAGTTCAGCTATTCTCCTGAGTTGTGGGTGATGAGGTGCCACTTCTGGTGTTGGAATCCCGTTCCTGTTTGCCGCCATATGATTACACTCTGAGTGTAGGGAGAAGCATCTTTACTCTGCCATCCACTGAATGTATGGTATAGCCATTTGCTCTCCTCCCGGTTGTCTCAGTCAGTCCTGAGCAGGTTCTGAGTGTGTATGGTGAGGCATTGTCTTGTGTGTTGAACAAGCTAAAGAACTCTGACTTCGCTAATGATCTGTTGCTTTGATCATCGATGATTGCGTACACCCTGGGGGTATACTGCGACAAAGCATATTTTGGAGCAGGACCTTTGGTCACGTCCTTCTCCGCAAACCTCGGGGTGAATTCTCTTCTCCTTCCTCCCGCCATATTTTGCCATGGAGGAAGGGTTGTTGAGTTGGTGAAGTGTCGGCACCTCTGGATATAGAGATGTTACATGCTTGTCACTGTTGCACACTGCACATTTGATAGCTTCTTAACAGTCTTTGGCTAGATGTGTTATGGAAGTGTTGCACCTGAAGCAAACTCCAAACTCTCTGAGTAAGTTCTTGTGTTCCTCTATAGCTTCATCCTAAACCTGTTACACTTGTTAAGTGGGAGTGGCTTCTTGTGTATAGGGCATTCCCTGATTGCCTCCCATGTTTCCCTGCTAGGAGCGGTAGAATGATTGGGACGTGTAGATGTTTCAGGAGTCACATCTGTCCTGTGGACTGAGATAGGCTTTCTGGTGCTACCGTATCTTTTCACCTGTCCTTAATTCTTTTGGCTGCTTGCACCGGGTGCAGTTGGTGTAACTAGGATGAAGCTGGGGTAATTTTTTGTTCTTTATGCTTCGCAAATAAAGCTCAAGAAGAATGAGAAAGGAGGGAAGGCGATTTGCTTCTCCCTTTTGTATTTTGAGCCTTGCGAAGTCCATCTTTCTTGGAGGTTGTAAGGTAGCTTCTCCAAGATGGGTTTCACTCCGCGAGCGGAATCTAAGACGTTGAGACCTGATAGAGATTGGTCTTCTCTAGAAGACTCCAAGTCCTGCAGCAGATCTCCAAGCTCCCGTAACTTTGAATAGTCTTTGGCTGTAATTCTAGGGAAGTTGTCGACTCTCGTGAAGAGTGCATCTTCGACTGCTCTGGGACTACCATAGCACTCCTCTAGCCTTTCCCATACTAAGTCAAGACCCACTTGGGGGCGATTTACGTTTGCTGCACTGAGCCTCTTTGCATGCTCTGTGGACTCTTTTCCCAACCATTCCCTCGCAGAGAATCCCAGATTCTTGATTGCACCTGTAAGAGACATGTGCAGAGGTATGCAATGGAGACCGTTTAAAGTGAAACTTAAATTAGGCTTTATTGCGCCTGTCCCTTTAAAACAGCAAAACATATGAAAATAAGCCAAAGAAAAACCTACTCTGTTTTGGAGAATATCTACACATGTAGTCCAGCCCTCTCTAACTGGTGTGGTTAGCTAAGCTAATTACCAGCCCAAATATATATACATATGTACAGATATAACAGTCCCATACGAAAGTCTTATATGTTTCTTGTATCTGTAGGGGAAGGCCGCTCTTCTCTCCTGGGTCAGCACCCTTGTGTGCTAAGGCAATGTCTGTCCAGGTATACAGGTCTGGTCCCCTTTGTCTTGCTGTCAGCCTGCAGTCTCTTTGCATCTCAAGATATCTGTTGTTCCCCTGGTCAGCCCAGTTGTGGACTAGAGAACTCTCAGTTTTTTCCTTCCTGGGTCAACTCCAATTGTGAGCTCAGGAATTCTCCTTCCTGTCTCAGAACAGGCTATTTCTGAGAGAGCTCTAATCAGCCACGTGGAGTTGGTTAATTGCTGGTATGCAATTAACCAGCACACTGCTGGAAAAAAGGCAAATTTCTTTAACAGGGATAAGTCCTTGTTACAGCGCCCTTGAATGTGAACTTCCATTTTTTGTCATTCTCAGGATGGTCATCATAATTGGTTAGTCCTGTTTGCACCATGTCACGCCGGATCATGTATCTGCCCATGTCTGTTAGGCCTGACACATCAGTGTGTTGGTCTTGCTTAGGATGTGGTCGGTCGCGTTGTGATATGGTTGCCAGGAGGGGCCTTGCGGTCACCTCTTCCTTGTTGTGGACGTGTGATGACTGCTGGTTAGTGTGAGGAGCTGCGTTTCTCTGCGTGGGCAGACCTGTATTGCGAGCCTGTAGTAGTGCATCCGTATGCCTGCTGGAGTATGGATCACTGTTGCGGCTGTGGCTATCTGAGGTTGCGTGTGCCTTTGAAGAAACGGTATATTCTCCACGTGGACCTTGCAAGTCTTCGGCATCTATGATATCCTCCCCGTCGTGTAGATATGGTGCGCTGGTGTTTACATTGGGGAGGCTCCTCACTTAGTCTTCAGTGCATCGGGCTGGATCCTCTGGGGCTATCCGACTGTACAATCGCTCCCCACCATCCTGTTGCACGGCTGCGTCTAAGATTTTGGCTTGGGTTGCGGTGACGAAAGTGTCCTCTTCCTTACTTAGGGCTTCTAAGTCTGCGTCCAATTCGGTCTTCCTACGTGCGGCAGCTGTGGCGGTGGCTGCGGCGGTGGCTGACGCAGTGGCTGTGGTGGTGGCTGCGGCGGCGGTAGCAGCAGTGATCGCGTCTCTCTGCTCCTCGTCTTCTATGTGTAGTCACTCTGCCCTTATGGCTGCCTCTTTCCGACCATATTCAGCCCTAGCCCATGCAGCCTCTGCAGTGGCTCACGTCTGGGTAGCCTTTGCACTTGCGTTGGACACGTTGGTGCACTGATTTTACTGGCCTTAATGAATGCCTGGATGCGCTGGAGCGCTGTGATGTGATCTCCATCAAAAGGTCTTTTCTCTGATCTTCTGCTTCCGCGATAGCGGTCTGTCTTACGCCGTCACGCTCCATGTCTGCGGCCCTTTGCAGGTCACGCTGTCGCAGGCTATATTCAGTATATATTTTTGCCAGGTAGGAGAGATAGGCCCCTGATAGCATTTGGTAACGTGTATAGTATGACCTCAGTTGCGCTATAGCTTGCTTAATCTGTGTTTCTTGAACGCTAGTATTTTTGGCATTACACATTTCAGTAAAGAAGGGGGGGATCCTCCGGCGCGATGTCTTACTCAGGTTTCCAGGACACATGCAATATAAACAGACAGAGGGACCACAATCAGGAAGGGTTCAAACACAATGGTATGCTTGAGATATGGTGTTAAGGAAGCACACTTACATTGAAACCTCTATATCCACCTTGAGTATGGTGTGTGTTTCACAGAACAACCTCAGAGAAAGGGGAAAGACAGAAAAAACATAGTATAACACAGTTTTTATTAAACAAAATTGATTAAAAAGAGATTTCCAACTCACAAGCGACCATTAAAAAATGGCATGGAATGGTGAAGTTTTCAGTCTCTGCCTGGACTGCCTCCCAGATGGTTAGGTGTCCGCATGGAGAAATCTCTTTTTAATCAATTTTGTTTAATAAAAACGGTGTTATACTATGTTTTTTCTGTCTTTCCCCTTTCTCTGAGGTTGTTCTGTGAAACACACACCATACTCAAGGTGGATATAGAGGTTTCAATGTAAGTGTGCTTCCTTAACACCATATCTCAAGCATACCATTGTGTTTTAACCCTTCCTGATTGTGGTCCCTCTGTCTGTTTATATTGCATGTGTCCTGGAAACCTGAGTAAGACATCGCGCCGGAGGATCCCCCCCTTCTTTACTCTCCTGTTACAATCAAGAGGTTGTTGAATCACCTCTTACAGAGACTCTGGCAGCAGGACTTTACTCCAGAAGGGACTGAACTTTGAACCCATTTTATACGGTTGGCGCAGTTATTTTATTTTCATTACACATTTCAAGTTCAGTATTTTCCCGGGCCTTTTCTAACTTGGTGCGGTGCGTGTCAATGTCAGCTTCATATTTCTCATGGGTCTTTCATGTAAGAGTAACTGTCTGCTTAGGCCTGGTGCCTTCTTGCATCTGTTGCAGTTGTGTAGCTGTCTTAGCGTCTGAGTTGACGCTCTCCTGCGTGGTGTCTGAACTGTGACTCTCATGCATCTGGTGAGGGCATGAGTTCTGCCATGCTGCAGGTGTATGTAGGCCTTTAGCCAGAGCATGTGGCGTGTGGTCTGTTACCTGCGTCAGCGATGGATGATTGTCTCAGATGGTGCTGGTTGGTGTCCTGCAGCATTCAGCGTAGCAATAGCTGTATTTACAGGGGTCCGTGGCTCTGATCCGTAACCTGGCGGATGTCCAGTGGCGTGGCCCTTGGTAGCCCTAGCCGTGGGGACGTGCGCTGAGGTAGGTGTGATGTCTGTACCTCACTGTGTAGCCGTGGAGAGGGTGGACTAGACAGGATAGGAAAGTGATATCGCTAGGTATAATGCACTGATCTGTGTGGCAGTGCTGCTGCTCTGTGTAGCTGTATAAAACTGTTTGCTCTGTGTAGCTCTTAAAGCTGTTTGCTTTGTGTAGCTGTTTGAAGCTGTAGTGCAGTATCTGATCTTCCAGAAAGCTGTATTACTGCAGCTTGCCTCCCAGCAGCATGGCTGTAGAAGCTGGCATCCTGAGAGCAGGAAAAATACAGAGAAATAAACAATCCTATTCCAGGACAAACTGCTTTGGTAGTATCTTTCCTCCTCCTGTTGTTGTTGTTTTGAGACCTCAGTCCTCATTCTAGTCGCTTTGATGAATTTGCTGCTACATCGCATGGTTTGGCATGTTCTCGCTGAATGGTTTGTCAGTTATCACGGTATTCAGAAAGAATCTGAACCCATCTAAAAACCATGCGGAGATAAAATGCCAAAATGCTCGGCGTAGCAGAAAAGTAAACTCAGCCTCTCTCAAAGTTCTCCTCGTGCGATCTGGCCCAGCTGCATAGAGGGCTGCACAGAGAGAGACGCCTCTCCCTGCACAACTCTCACAGGCGATCGCATTTAAATGTTCCAGTCACGTGATTCAGGACATTTAAACATTGCATGGGGACACTGGCACCCTCTAACAGGGCCTGTATCTTGGGAAGCAGGGGGACCCCAGTCCTGAAATCAACGCGGTTCTTCTCCGGAGAAAAACTGCTCATGCACACTACTATAATTTTTTTTATTAAAACAGATTCATTACGAATCACTAAGACAATGAAGGGGTTAAACCTTAAAAGCATGTTTATTGGGGGCAGAGGAGCATGGATGAAGGGGGTAGTTGCCCAGGGTGGAGGGTTAGGCCTTCCAGGAAGGTTGTGGGAGTGGTTAACCCTTTCACTACCATAGCGGTGGGTTAACCATTCCCAATACCCACCCGGTAGGCTTAACCACCCACCCCTGGGGCAACTACCCCCTTCACCCAATCCCTCTAGCCCCAATAAACATTAAAAAAACACAACAACCTTAATACCCACCTCCTGTACTCCCAAAACACCCCCAACACATAATGTACAGTAATGGGCAAAATTACTATTATCCAGATATGGATAACAGTGCATTTGCCCATTCTAATTAAAACAAAATTCAGCAGCATAAAGTAAATAAAACTTCTACTTCCCCTGCCAGGGTAATGGGCGTCCTCATCACCATGCTCCATGTCCATGTCCTCAGTTGGCAGGGACACAACCATAAAAAATACAATCTAATTGCCCTTAGCCCCTTAATCACCTTAACGATTAGTAACCGCTACAGTAATTAAGCAGTTAAACCCCCTCCCCCGCTACCCACCTGGGAGGCCTAACCACCCACCCCGGGGCCACTATCCCCATCCTCTACCCATTGATTGGCACAGTGGTACATCATGCCCATATAATAATGGCATGATAAACCACAAGAGCAGTCAATGGGCAACATTAAAAAAAATTAACAAGCCCAAAAATACACAACAATAAAAGAAGTGTAACCCTTAACAAACATAACAATTAAATTAAACGCCTAAACAATCCGAAAATGTAATTTTAAAAAGTCCTACAAATACATAACAATTAACTCAAAACAATAAACATAAATAGAATACATAACAATTAATTCAAAACAAGCATTTGCAAAAAAAATGCATTTTCTGTCACTGTCTTTATCTATACCTTAAATGGACATAGATAAATACATTAGAAGTCAATGAGCAATCAAAATCATAAAAATAAAAATATAACTAAAAACCCTGATAAATTAAAATTACATACATTCAATTTCTTTCTTACCTTTAGAAGTCTTCAGCCTCCGAATCCCAGCGTATCTGGAAGCTCTCAACCAAAGACACCATCCGCGACACCATCCGCGACACCATCCTCCGACATCCTTGGCGATGCTCTGCAATCAGGTGAAAAAAACTTATTTTCTTCCATCTTGAATCTTCTTTCTATGTAATCCAATGTAACCCCATGGTAAATCAAAAACGGATGCTGACTCAATGGCTTCTAAAGCTAAAATGAGACAGAGCAGGCCTTTTATAAGGCCTGTGACGTTACATTTTAGGCTCAGATGGTCAGGTCCAATCCTATTGTATGCTGTATCATGTGACAGGCTTTTTTTTATTTTTTAAGCATGTGACATCATCTCCAAGAGAGGTACATCACATCCTTAAAACTATATGGCTGCCATCACATGGTACAGGAACTAATGGGATTGAAGACAATCCCATTGGTTACTGTACCATGTGACATCCTTTGTAAAAAATGGAACATCATGTCTTAAATTTTTTTTTATAGCTTGTCACATGGTACAGAGTTCAATAGAATTGGATCTGTACCATATGAGCCTAAAATGTGACATCACAAGCCTTATATAAGGCCTGTTCCGTCTCATTTTAGCTTAAGAAGTCGTAGAGTCAACATCCATTTGGTATTTACCATGGGGTTACTGTAGATTGGATTACACAGAAAGATGATTCAAGATGGAAGAAAAGAAGATAGAAGATGTTTTACCTGATTGCGCAGCATCGCCGAGGATGTTGAAGGATGGTGTCGCAGATGGCGTCTTTGTTTGAGAGCATCCAGATAGGCGGAATTCGGAGGGTGAAGACTTCTAAAAGGTAACAAAAATATTGAATATATGTAATTTTAATTGTTCAGGTTTTATTTATTGTATTTTTTATTTTTATGTTTTTGATTGCCCATTGAATGCTAATGTTTTTATCTATGCCAGGGTATAGATAAATACAGTCACAGACAATGCATTTTTTGACAAATGCTTGTTTTGAATTATTTGTTATGTTTTCTATTTATGTTTATTGTTTTGAGTTAATTGTTATGTATTTGTAAGGATTTTTTAAATTACATTTTCGGATTGTTTAGGCGTTTAATTTAATTGCTATGTTTATTAGGGATTACATCTCTTTTATTGCTGTGTATTTATGGGCCTGTTGATTTTTTTTAATGCTGCCCATTGACGGCTGGTAGAGGAGGTGGGTATTAGAGTTGTTGTGTTTTTCAATATTTATTGGGGGTAGAGGGATTGGGTGAAGGGGTTAGTTGCCCCAAGGGTGGGTGTATATACATACCGGTTGGGTAGCAGGAGGGGTTAACCCCATTCATTACCTTAGTGGTATTAACCGGTTTAACTCCTCCCACACCCCCCCCCCCCCCCCGCAAGGCCTAAACACCCACCATGGGCCAAATACCACCTTCACCCAGCCCCGCTACCCACAATAAACATGGCACTGGTAGTTAACCCCTTCATTGCCTTAGAGGTTAGCCAATAAGGTAATGAAGTTGTATGTAAATGCATATTGGATTGATGCCAGGGGTCTCCGGAGCTAGAATTAATGTGTATCAGCTCTGGAGACTTCCTGCACAATATTATTAAAAATACAGAAATGCTGCTTCATTACCATAGCTGATAGCCGCTAAGGCAATGAAGGGTTAAGGCAGAATAAACAATAAATGCATTAAATACATATTTTTAATGTGTGTGTTAAACCTCCCTGCCTTGACTGTAACCTGTGTAAGACCCCCTCCCCTATTGTGTGTGTTAAACTTCCCTGCCTTGATGTAAGGAATCGGGGGCCACGTCCCTTGTGGTGTGACCCCTCCTTACCCACTACCAGTACTGCAGCAGCTGCTGCCCCTGCCCCCCGTCGCCACCCATGCCGCCGCCCAGTGCATACCTTGAACTCTGCCGTCGCCATCTTGGATTCTGGCACTGGTGTTACAGACTCTCAGCTGTGCTCCACTACTTCCTGGTCTCTCAGCCACTCACGAGCAGCTCCTCGACACGCCTCCACCATGCCCCTCGTCCGGATTGGTCACTGTCGCTTTAAATATTCTGCTTTGGCTTCACTTCCTTGCCGAGCATAGATCCTTATGGGATGTTACCTGTGTTTCTGCCACTAGCTTTGTTCTTTCGTTACGTATCTCTGTTTTTGTTCCAGTTCGTTGTACTCGTCCTGTTTCCTCCAGGCCTGCTGCTGCTATGCTGAGTTCCTGAGTTCCTGGTTCTTACAGACCTGCTTCGTTTGCGCTGTAACACGGGGTTACTAGTGCTGCCTGGTGGTGTGCCTATTGCGGTCAGTCTTCCCTCTCCTAGACTGGAGCCATGGGTCGTGGACGCCACTCGCGTAAACCTCGTTCCCGACCTGCAGCGATTGCGCTGACGCAAAAGGACCAGCTTGATTTCCTGTTGCCGACTCCCTGCTTAAACTACGACTACCCGGATATCTCCTACCCCGACTCTGGCTTGCCCAACAACTATGCTGTTATCTCCAGTCCTGAACCCGGCCTGTTTGACTATGAACTGCGCACTCCGGACCAGTCTGCGCGGTATAAGGTCGGGGATTTCATAACCCAGCCTCAGCCCCGCGGTCCGGTCCCGGTTTGTGGCGAGCACAATCGTGACAGTATGCTTGGCGGGGGTTGGTAAATGTGTAACTGCACCTATGTCCCAGGCTGCGGACCAGTCCCTGTTTGAAGAACAGTATTTGTTTGAAAAACTGCCTCCGCCTAATCTTGCTTGTATGTACGAAGGGTTAACCCCTGCAGAAAGACTGACTCGTAAAGAAATATTGACTAAATCTCAGGAATGTAGAGAGTTAAAGAAGATGTTTCAAGCCCAGTACTCCCAACTGCTCCTTCTTAGGTCCACTCCGGGACTGGAAACTGGGGATTTTGGGGTACTGGTTCAGGCCATAGACACCACCCTTAAATTATTCCTGGAATTTGACAGGAACATAAGTGAGCGTGAACCTCTACTTGCTGCCTACGCACAGACTATTCACAAACCCTTTTCTGTCAGTCCTGTTGTTAAACCTGTGGGGGCACCTCCCTCTCCAAAAAATGTCCAAACCACCCCACTATCACTGCCCCCTAAGGTAGAAGCTGCCATGATTTCTAGCCCTGATTGCACCTCCCATTGCTTAAATCCCAAAGATATGTCTGAGTTAACCCCTGCCAGTCAGGTCTGTGGGGTTCCCGTAGAGTATACTTGTATTTCAAAAGCTACGGCCCTAGTGTCTGAGAATCTACCCACACTTTCTAACTCAGAATCCCTAACTCCTGCCCTTGAGGTTTTTTCTGCTTTAACCCCTGATAGGCAGCTCTGCGTGCTCCCCATGTCAGAGAAAGAACCCCTTCTGCTTCAACTTTCTAAGTTAGAATCCCTAAGCTCTGTTCCCGAGCTCATTCCTATATTAACCCCTGCAGGTCAGACCTATGAGCCTCCTTTGGAAATCCCCTGTTCGCCAGCTAAGGCCACATCCTTGGCTCCAGAGGAGGAACTCCTTGTATCCTCAATTTCAGAGGCAAATCTCTCTCTTTTTGACTCTCAGGTACTATCTGCATTGATCCCTGTAAATTCTTGCTTCCCCCAGGCTAATGCATCCTTTCTAGCATCAGAGAATGAATCCCCAAGTCTGACAGCAGAGGTTGCACTGAATGACTCCCCTAAGCTTGCTTAGTTCTTGAATTTTGTTTACTACAATCCCCCTGCTTCAGCTCAAGTTTCCGTTGCCGTGTCCCTTGAAACTTCTGCTAAAATCCTGGTTCCAGTTAAAGGTATTCAGGAACCGGGTTTTTCTCTAAGCCTGTTCGCAGAATCCCCACTCCCAGGTATTTCGCTGACCCAGTCTGTCACTCAGAATGCTGAGATCCCTGCTTCAGCACATAGTTCCCTTGTCATGGAATCTGTAGTCTTTTCTGATTTCCCAGACACTCCTTCCCAAGCAACCCCTCCAGAGATCAGCGTATCTGTTGTCACCCCCTTAGTACAGTCAGAAACCACCCTGCCTACATTACAAATTCAGGTGTATAAATCTGAGCTATTTTGTCTTCCTTCACTTGCTAAACCTCAGTCCTTTAGCACTGCATCTAAATGTGCTCCAGCATTCGTTGGGTTATTCAGGGCTAAGATTAAAACCCCTGTGTTAAAGGGTACCTTCTCACACATATCCTGCAAACCTAGAACTTCCATGATTAGTCCTAAGTCACTTTCCACAGTATCTGATTTTCTTATTAGTGTAACCCAGACACCCACATCACTGGCTAGCAGTTCCGTTATCAGAATTTTTGCACTAGTAAACATACCTATTTCTGATTTTGTCATGACAAGTACCCCAGTTAGGGCCCTTGCAGTTTTTGATAAAACTCTTTTTCCTACTAAGGTTTCTGCTGTTAAGAGTTTCCCCGGTTCCAACTTACCGCTTATTGACCCTCTAACTTCCCCAGTACCTGTCACTGAATCCCAGGTGTCAGCTTCAGACGCTAGTTCTCCTTCTACCAGTGTCCCTGTTACTGATTCTGAGCCTCCAGCTCCAGACACTAGCTCCCCTCCCTCCGCTGCCCCTGCACTGCCTGATTGTCAAGTTCCAGATATTAAAGCTCCAGTGCCTACTCACACTCCTATGACAAGTACGATGCCCTTGGAGTTCGTTGCAGCACGTAATCCGCCTCATGCGGTTGTTCAAATCTCTGCAAGGCCCTGTATACCTTCCCCGCACTCTGGTGCCATATCCGAAGTAACCCTTGCTGCGCTCCAAATCCCCAGTGCGGGAAGGCAGTTTCTTTTCACGGACCATTCGGTGGCCCCTGAAGTACCTCAGTATGACTTTAACTATGGGGTTTCTCTCCCTGTTGTCTCTGGCTTGGACTCTGGGAAGTGGAGATCACAGACTATATTGTCTCTCTCTGAGCGTTCTACAATATTTGGTAGCTCCACTAATGATTGCTTCTCTGCCTCAGCGAACCCATGGTTATCCCTCACGGAACCTTCTGTTGTGCCTACGTCCTCTGTGTTGGAAATACTCAGTTCACACCTCAAGATTTCGGTCCCTAAGCCTGGTTTACTGTTCACCTTGTCATCTACTATACCCATACCTGGCAATGCACCCACCCACCCTATACCCTCGCTGACCACTACCCGGAAAACTTCTGGAGGAGAAGACCCTCTCAAATTCCCACGTGATGATGTCAGCAAAGACTTTGTCTGTCCGGAAGGTCGCCCTGATAAGCTCTTTCAACTATTGCTGCCTCTTGTCCTGAATTTTGGTACCATTACTAGGGACTGGGCTCCCAACGGGGGACCTTCTGCTGTTTCCGCTCCAGAACCCCCTGTTTCTTCACAGCCTTGGATTTCCAAGCCATTTCTCGTGGTGAGCCACGTACCAATAATTTCTCTACCACCACTTTCCTATCCTAAGTTTGTACTCGCCAATGAACTGCTGGTTTACGGATGCCCTGCTCGCCTAAAACAATTTAGGAATAACTCCATGTCTACAAGACCAATGAGTGCCCATGAGTCTCTGGACCACAACTTTACTCTCCATCCTAGACAATTCCGGAACAATTCCAGGTCCCCCAACTCTAGGAGTGGTTATGATCGCCCTGAGGTCGATCCTGAAGGGGGGGGTACTGTAAGGAATCGGGGGCCACGTCCCTTGTGGTGTGACCCCTCCTTACCCACTACCAGTACTGCAGCGGCTGCTGCCCCTGCCCCCCGTCGCCACCCATGCCGCCGCCCAGTGCATACCTTGAACTCTGCCGTCGCCATCTTGGATTCTGGCACTGGTGTTACAGACTCTCAGCTGTGCTGTACTACTTCCTGGTCTCTCAGCCACTCACGAGCAGCTCCTCGACACGCCTCCACCATGCCCCTCGTCCGGATTGGTCACTGTCGCTTTAAATATTCTGCTTTGGCTTCACTTCCTTGCCGAGCATAGATCCTTATGGGATGTTACCTGTGTTTCTGCCACAAGCCTTGTTCTTTCGTTACGTATCTCTGTTTTTGTTCCAGTTCGTTGTACTCGTCCTGTTTCCTCCAGGCCTGCTGCTGCTACGCTGAGTTCCTGAGTTCCTGGTTCTTACAGACCTGCTTCGTTTGCGCTGTAACACGGGGTTACTAGTGCTGCCTGGTGGTGTGCCTATTGCGGTCAGTCTTCCCTCTCCTAGACTGGAGCCATGGGTCGTGGACGCCACTCGCGTAAACCTCGTTCCCGACCTGCAGCGATTGCGCTGACGCAAAAGGACCAGCTTGATTTCCTGTTGCCGACTCCCTGCTTGAACTACGACTACCCGGATATCTCCTACCCCGACTCTGGCTTGCCCAACAACTATGCTGTTATCTCCAGTCCTGAACCCGGCCTGTTTGACTATGAACTGCGCACTCCGGACCAGTCTGCGCGGTATAAGGTCGGTGATTTCATAACCCAGCCTCAGCCCCGCGGTCCGGTCCCGGTTTGTGGCGAGCACAATCGTGACACTTGACTAATCTATGTAAAAACCCCTCTCCCTATTGTGTCTGCTAAGCTTCCCTGCTTTGACTAATCTGAGTAAGCCCCCCTCCCCCTATTGTGTGGGTTAAATCTACCTGCCTGTATTTCTGAGTGCAGTGTACTGTATGTAAATGTGGGGAGGGGGATCCCGTGTAAATAACCACACCCACACCCACTACCCACTACCCACTACCCACTACCCACTACCCACTATAAAAAAAATTCACACACAGCAGCAGCACAAAAAATAAATAAATAAATCTAAATAAATAAATAAATAAATGAATATAAATAAATACATTTAAAATACATTTTTATTCATAGTGTAGATGTGCAGGGGGTCTCCGGAGCTGAACCGCATTGGTTTCAGGTCCGGGGACCCCCTGCTCCCCGAGATACAGCCCCCTTTATAAGATGGCAGTATCCCTCTGCATTTCAAGGTCCCGATCACGTGACAGCGGCCTGTAAACCAAGCAGGGGGATACCGGCACCCCCTAAAGGGGCCTGTATCTCGGGGAGCAGGGGGTCCCCAGACCTAAAACCACAGCGGTTCAGCTCCGGAGACCCCCTGCACATCTACACTATGAATAAAAATGTATTTTAAATGTATTTATTTATATTCATTTATTTATTTATTTATTTAGATTTATTTATTAATTGTGCTGCTGCTGTGTGTGAATTTTTTTATTGTGGGTAGTGGGGGTGGGTGAAGGGGATATTAGCCCCCTCGGTGGCTGTTTAGGGCTTGCGGGGGGTAGCGGGTGCACTTAACCCCTTCACGACCATAGCGGTATTAACTGCTATGGTCGTGAAGGGTTAAGTGCACCCGCAGCCCCCCCGCAAGTCCTAAACTCACACCAAGGGCCAAACACCCCCTTCACCCACCCCCGCTACCCACAATAAAAAAAATCACGCACAGCAGCCCACAATTAATAAATAAATCTAAATAAATAAATAAATACATGAATATAAATAAATATATGTATATATATATACAGTATATATACTGTATTTATATATATATAGTATATATATAATAACAATCCCTATACATATATATATATATATATATATATATATATATATATATATATATATATATATATATATATATATATATATATATATATATATATTTGCGGGGGTTGCAGACCTGCCTAAGACATGCAGATGAGCATACAGTTATATTTGCATATTTGCTTTCCTGTGGAGGGTTTTTGTCACTTTTTTTACTCACCATAACTTAACTCAGTATTATGGTTTAGCCTATCCCATAGCCTCTCTTGCATTCCCAGTAAAATCAACCCCACACTGATGAGACCCATCAAGGTCGAAACAGCTGTCTGTGGGTGGTTTTCTGGGTATGCACCTTAACCCTGGCTGTGCTCAAAGCTGTGACCATGCAGCAAGCTTAAGCCTATGGGGAACCATGTTAAAAATGGTTATTGAGGAAAAAAGTGACACTGTGTGCTCATTTGCATGTCATTTCCCAGAATCTCTTGCTGCAGTGGAAGTGCTGTATGCTGGGTGATAATGGGGAAAGGCGGGGTTGCAGACCTGCCTAAGACATGCAGATGAGCATACAGTTATATTTGCATATATATATATATATATATATATATATATATACACACACATGATGAACCAATATACAAATAAATGTAGAAGGGTTATCAAAATCATACTGTCCTACAAATAACACTTCTCCATACAGACACACTACATTACAATGAATTTCCTTTAATAATCCTAACTGATCTTACAATCTAAATCATCAAATGACAAAGAGAAACCTCACATTCCAATCCATACATTGCATTTACATTGTATTTATGATGCATAAAATCTATGCACCATATACATTCTGCAAATGAATGTGAACAATATCATTGCAAGCAAAATACAGATAACTCCAAACAAGTCAACTATTTTAACCAATCAAGTAAACAAAAATCAATATATAAGTACCAACCAGAAAACACAATTTAAAACCAAAGCTAACCCTTACAATACCAAGGATTACATCTATCTAATTGTAAAAAACATTATACTGTACACACATTGAAGCATTGCAATAAACAACATACAGTACAGTACATCCCCTGTATCTCCCTGCCTTGAGTGTAATCTGTGTAAAGCCCCCTCCCCCCTAATGTTTCTGTTAAATCTCTCTGCCTGTATTGCTGTGAGTGCAGTGTATGTAAATGTGGGGAGGGAGGGGGGGGACCCGATGTGCATACTGTGAGGTCTAACCACCCTCACCCCCTACCCACATAATGTTACACCCCCCCCCCCCATCCTGGCCATGGACCCTCCGCTTCTGCAAAACAGACACAAAAATTAAAACATCCAAAGTAATGTCCCCTAACCCCTTAATCACCATAGCGGTTATTAACCACTACAGTCATTAAGGGGTTAACCCACCCTCACCAACCACTTGGGATGCCTACATACCCTCCCACACTAACCCCCCCCCTGTGAGGCCTAACCACCCTCACCCAGTACCCACAAGGGAGGCATACCCACATACCGTTGGGGAAACCCCCCCCCCCACCCCCAGTACCCACAATAAAAACAACAGTGACCCACAATAAACATCATTCTATTTATTAAATACATTACCCACCCCCTTTGCCCCCCCATAAATACATGATTTATTATTTTACAAACAGGGTTCATAACGCAGCCCCACTCGAGTCCACGGTGGGCTGGCGGGGCACCTGGAAAAACCTACAGGGTACCAGCAGCCCTTTTCAAACAGGTTCTGGAGGCCTGCTGGTGGATCCCGCCAGCACCATGGCCCCCAGGTGGTCTCCTTGGGTCACCGTGGGCTACAATTGGATCCCCAAGGTAGGCCCAAGGATGTCTGGGAGCACTGGGTCAGACCCACAGGTGTCTTTGGGGCCTCGGGTGGTTCCCACGGGGGTCTGGGGAACTCACGGGTGCTCACTACGGGTCCGCGGTGCCCCCACAGAAGTGGGACCACACATCATCATCCCCGCACCTACGGTCGGCGGTGCCCCCACAGAAGTGGGACCACACAGCTTCATCTCCGAAGACCTACGGGTCCGCGGTGCCCCCACAGAAGTGGGACCACACATCATCATCCCGCATGTGTCACCCGTGGAACAACCAGCCTGATACCCGTGAGATACCCGAGGAAACCACAGGTGGTCTCCAGAGGTCTCACGCGGAACCACAGAACTAACCCTGAATGTAAAAAATATAAACCTGGACTATACATTCAATACATACCCCCCCCCCCCCCCAACACCTACAGTACAATAAGTGCACCCGCTACCCCCCCGCAAGCCCTAACAACCACCGTTGGGGCTAATACCCCCTTCACCCACCCCCACTACCCACAATAAAAAAATTCACTCACAGCACAGCGACAATTAATAAATAAATCTAAATAAATAAATAAATAAATGAATATAAATAAATACATTTAAAATACATTTTTATTCATAGTGTAGATGTGCAGAAGGTCTCCGGAGCTGAACCGCTTTGGTTTTAGGTCTGGGGACCCCCTGCTCCTCAGAGATACAGGCCCCTTTAGGGGGTGCCGGTATCACCTCTGCTTGGTTTACAGGCTGCAGTCACGTGATCGGGATCTTTAAATGCAGAGGGATACCGGCACCTCATAAAGGGGGCTGTATCTCGGGGAGCAGGGGGTCCCTGGACCTGAAACCAACGCGGTCAGCTCCGGAGACCCCCTGCACATCTACACTATGAATAAAAATGTATTTTAAATGTATTTATTTATAGTCATTTATTTATTTAGATTTATTTATTTATTTTTGTGCTGCTGCTGTGTGTGAGTTTTTTTATTGTGGGTAGCGGGAGTGGGTGAAGGGGGTATTAGCCCCAACGGTGGTTGTTAGGCTTGCGGGGGGGTAGCGGGAGGGGTTAACCCCTTCAAGACCGTAGCGATATTAACTGCTACGGCCATAAAGGGGTTAGGTGCACCCGCAACCCCCCTGCAAGTCCTAAACT